>NC_036865.1:6284674-6584674 GCF_002910315.2 Salvelinus sp. IW2-2015 | reverse complement strand
GATCCAGTACTATTAGTTCCAGTGTTCGTTTTTTTCCGTCACTGGTTATTTGGACAAAAATAAATAAAATCACACTTTCGTAGGTGTTAGAATCTTTCGAATTCTGGAACAGGAGGGAACATTTGGCTCATAGACCTGCCCGTAACTAACAAAGAGAGAGGACGGAGCTCTTCCTTCCGGTTCAGATCCTCATTCTAGTTCTTCTCAACACGTATGGACCCAGAACTTAAATCATACTTTCGTTCTGTGTTAACCGATATTAGGACATTGGTGACCAGCCGTCACTGTGTTTTGGACACTGGTAACTACGCTGTTCACAAGCATACTAGTCATGCCGGTCACCAGCAAAACTAGCATCAATTCAGCTTGCAAAATTATGTTTTATTCCTATTGGGATCCAGTCAGAGTGGGGATATCCAAGAATCTGCATTCAGAATGACTGCCAGGGTTAGAAAGATTTATAAATGACAATACCTAAACCATCTAAAACAGGAACAACCATTTTAGCAATGGTTGCAATACGTCCAACTAACAGATTGGATTCGTTTAGAAAAATCAATATGTTAATCATGTTTGTGTAGCATAAGATTMAATTAATTCAATGTATACGCAAAAAAAAGTACATTTTCATACTTGAGTACAAGTAAGACACCTTAAAAGAAAGACTCAAGTAAAAGTCACCCAGTAAAATACTACTTGAGTAAAAGTATTTGGTTTTAAATGTACGTAAAAGTATAAATCATTTAAAAATGTCTTATATTAAGCAAACCGGATGACACAATTTTCTTGTTTTTTTATTTACTGATAGCCAGGGTCAACACTCAGACATCATTTACAAACGAAGCATGTGTGTTTACCTCTGCCAGATCAGAGGTAGCAGGGATGACCAGGGATGTTCTCTTGATAAGTGCGTGAATTAGACAATTTTCCTGTCCTGCTAAGCATTCAAAATGTAACGAGCACTTTTGGATGTCAGGGAAATTGTAAGAAGTAAAAAAGCACATTATTTTCTTTAGGAATGTAGTGGAGTAAAAGTTAAAGTTCTCAAAAATATAAATAGTAAAGTACAGATACAGCCCCCAAAAAATTACTTAAGTAGTACTTTAAAGTATTTTTTWCTTAAGTACTTTACACCACTGGTAAAAATATACTGAAACAAACTATTCTAAAAAGCTAACGGCAATAGACCATGCTGGTAAATATGATAATGATTTACATTTAAGACAGGACGCTCTTATCCAGAGCGACTCACAGGACCAATTAGAGTTAAGTGACTTGCTCAAAAGGAACAAGTAGATTATTCACCTAGTCGGCTCGGGGATTCGAACCAGTGACCTTTCGGTTACTGGCTCAACGCTTTTTACCGCTAGGCTACCTGGGCATGGTTTTGCAGACCAGCTTGACCATGCTGGACTAGCATGGACCAGCTTGGTCACCAGCATCACCTGCTGTGGCTAGGTAGCTAAGGGTGTGGGCAATGTATAGGGCCGAGGCTAGATATGAGGTCTGGGACTAGGAGTAGGTATGGCCGCTGGGGCAGGGGCTAGGTATGGGGACTGGGGTTAGGGAATGCAGCCCTGGGGGCTGGACCTGCCCTGCAGCACTGTGGGTAGAGAAAAGGTGCTCTACTGTAAACGTCTGTGCAGGGAGCCACTTATGCGCTGTGACAGGCGAGCTTGCCTGTCAGTGTTTCAATGGTGGAGAGCTGCCAAGTCCAATGCTAACAGCCAGGCAGCCAGACGCGCTTCCTGTCTTATCCAATTCCCCTCACTCCCTCTCAGCACACCGTCACCTGGAATAAGCCATTGTTTCACATCCCGCTGGGCCGCATTGCTTTATTCAAGACTTGATGCATATCTTCATGGCTTTCTTCGTCACACAGCTGCCCGGCACACAATCTCAGTATCTGGGAGAGCATTTAACTAAAACTATTGGACTGAATGCTGAGGGAGAGAGAAAGGGAGTACTGGAAGGTTACAGACAAGACACTGGCATTGATTTACAGTCCCGAACTAGGTAAGAGGTCACGTTGTAGTTGGCTGAGTAAAACAACTAAGATAAAATATACAATGCCTTCGGGAAGTATTCAGACCCCTTAACTTTTTCCACATTGTTACATTACAGCCTTATTCTAAAATTGATTAAATAAAACAATTTCCTCAGCAATCTATACACAATACCCCATAATGACAAAGAAAAAAAAAAGTTTTTAGAAACTTTTGCACAATAAAAAGAAAAATACCTTATTTACATAAGTATTCAGAACCTTTGCTATGAGACTTGAAATTGAGGTCAGGTGCATGCCGTTTCCATTGATCATCTTTGAGAGGTTTCTACAATTTGATTGGAGTCCACCTGTTGTAAATTCAATTGATTGGACAGGATTTGGAAAGGCACACCTGTCTATATAAGGTCCCACAGTTGACAGTGCATGTCAGAGAAAAAAAACAAGCCATGAGGTCGAAGGAATTGTCCATTGAGCTCCGAGAGGATTGTGTCGAGGCACAGATCTGGGGAAGGGTACCAAAAAATGTCTGCAGCATTGAAGGTTCCCAAGAACACAGTGGCCTCCATCATTATTAAATGGAAGAAGTTAGGAACCACCAACTTTCTTCCTCGAGCTGGCCGCCTGGCCAAACTGAGCAATCAGGGGAGAAGGGCCTTGGTCAGGGAGGTGAACAAGAACCCGATGGTCACTGACAGAGCTCCAGAGTTCCTCTGTGGAGACGGGAGAACCTTCCAGAAGGCCAACCAGCTCTGCAGCACTCCACCAATTAGGCCTTTATGGTAGAGCGGCCAGACGGAAGCCACTCCTTAGTAAAAGGCACGACAACCCGCTTGGAGTTTGCCAAAAGGCACCTAAAAAACACTCCGAATATGAAACAAGATTCTCTGGTCTGATGAAACCAAGATTGAACTCTTTGGCCTGAATGCCGAGCATCACGTCTGGAGGAAACCTGACAACATCCCTACGGTGAAGCATCATGCTGTGGGGATGTTTTTCAGCAGCAGGGACTGGGAGACGAGTCAGCATCGAGGCAAAGATTAACGGAGCAAAGAACAGAGAGATCCTTGATGAAAACCTGCTTAGGACCTCAAACTTGTTAATTTTGATAAATTAGCTAATTCAGGGAAAAAGTTTTTGCCTTGTCATTATGGGGTATTGTGTGTAGATTACAATTTAATTCAAGGCTGTAACGTAACAAAATGTGGAAAAAGTCAAGGGGTCTGAATACTTTCCGAAGGCACTAACTCTTATGGCAAGTTAGTGTACTCGCCCTGAAAAAGAATCTGCTATAAACAGCTTCATGTTTTACATCCGCAATCGTTTAGCTACGCCTACGTATGACAAATGACCCAACTATCACACACATACGGCACGATTCACTGACCTGTGATCTCATTCTACAGTTTGTCAGTGGCTGCAGACACTGTGGCTTATCTTCTCATAGCATTACCACTGAGAGCCTGAGCCAGCAAAGCTCATGGTTCTACCCTACTATTCATCATCCTAGCAGGCACAGCGGGAGAAACAACAGGTTTTCTGCTCCACGGGAACCCAGCTCCCACTAATTACTCAAACCAGCCAGCCAGCTATATCTAAGGCAGGAGCCAGAACAAACCCTCATTCATATTCAGTGGGTTCCCCGTTCGGTAACATGTGGTGAGCAGCAGGTATTGTACTGCAGAGTTAGTTTTCTTAATGACACCTCAGAGATCTGTTCATCCAGAACAATTATTGATTCTATGGAGCTTGATTACCAAGCCCTTTGTGCAATCAAAACAGTATCATTTTTGTGCCTGGTTCAGTTGCAGGGTATTACTATTGATATGTAGGTATGCCCTCTTTCTCTCACACACACACACACACACACACACACACACACACACACACACACACACACACACACACACACACACACACACACACACACACACACACACACACACACACACACACACACACACACACACACACACACACACACACACACACACACACGGCTGCTGAGGGGAGGACGGCTCAGAATAATGGCTGGAATTGCGTGAACGGAATCCATGTGTTTGATGTGTTCAATACCATTCTATTTATTCCGTTCCAGCCATTATTATGAGCCCGTTCTCCCCAGTTAAGGTGCCACCGGCCGCCTGTGACACACACACGCACTGTAACACACACACGCACTGTAACACACTGCACTTAGTGATGAGAAGTTAGTCTATTTACTACCTGATCTTTTTGACTCGTTCAGTCAACAACAAAAAAAATACATATTTTGCTTAATTTCGTTAATTTGAGTCGGTAACGCCCAGAGCATGCAGGACCCTCTACCGGTGAACGATGAACTGAAAACTAGAAAGAAACGTGATTCTCTCGATCACATGCCGTTCACCATAAGGGGCTGATTGGAGCTGTCGTTTGTGACTGAGACTTGTAAAAGTGTGCTTAAAAACAATGTACATTTATTGATTGCTAGGAGTACAAATAATATTATTTTTTAGTACATTTTAAACAAGGTGTAGTTGTGGCCGCAACTGGACTAGATTGTGAACGACTAGGCGGAATTAATTGCTTGATTGCCGTGAGGATGATAAGCACAACATTATTTGCGAACTGCAGCACCCCAAACAATTAGTTCTTGAGTTCGAGTTTGTTGAGCAGAGGCTGTGTATGTTTTGGCTCATAACATTAAATAAATTGCACCATGCGATCAATTATCAGCTCTAAACATGTATTTTTCTTCTCTATGCTGCCTGCAGCCTCATCTATTTTGCCTGTGCGCATATACAACCGTTGTTTGTCGGAGCACGTCTCCGGAGTCACCGGAGGAGCGCATATTAATAACACTGCTGTAGAATTCATTGAGGCCAGCAGGTCAAACTAAAGACTAAAATGAACGAGCCATTCAGAAAAACGAATCATGACACTTACTGAACTGTGCTAGACTACACTGTACTGTACACACGGGCCCTTTCTGTGGGCCACTGGGTCGTACTGTGCCGGATGGCCCTCGGCCAGGCTCCAGGGGCTTGTTACCGCGGTGAAGAATAGCCTAGCGGACCGGACGCCAGCGGAGTGTGGCGATAGATTATGTTGGGAGGTGGGACTCAAGCCCCCAATCAAAACGCACCACCGCTCTTCTTGCTGACGAGATGGAATGATCAAAACCAACTGCAGCTCGCACACACAGTGAGGTCAGGGCATGGAGCCATCCTCCCATATATTTTCTTATGTCCAGGTACTCCTTCCTTGTTTGTTTGTTTTCTTCCGCTTGGTTCCTAATAAACATAACCCTGGACTCTTGGGTTGTTGTGGTTTACTGGATATTGCTACACTGATGTTTCAGAATACAGAAAAAAAACATATTTACACAGAACTCTATGGAGAGAGTGTTAACAAGGACACATTCATTTCAATGTATGAAAAAAACAATATATATATATATATATATATAAATCATTAAGCGCCAGAGAAAGAGTACAGTACACAAGCTATTCAATAGCCCAGGTTCTTGCGACATTCCTTGTAGACACTCTTTGCAAGCAGCGGACATGCGAAGGTCACACAAGAAGGGACTTGAGAGAGGGCGGGAGGGGGGTTGGTAGGAGACTTGCTCTCTCATCAAATTTGCGTTGGACTAATGTAAATGTACCTACAGCGCCCCCTGGTGGCCAAAAAGTAAACATTTGGCCATTTCTACCCACTTAGCAGCTAAACGGTTTGTCAAATCAAAGTTTATTAATCGCATACACAGTTTATCAGGTGTTACAGCGGGTGCAGCGAAATGTTTATGTCACTASCTTCTGACAATGCAGTAAAATGTCAAACAAGTACACAAATAATTCAATTGTAAAATAAATACAAAAGAAACAAGAAATCAAGAACGGCGGGACGAATCCAATTAACAATCCAAATAGCACTGTAGCAGCAATCAAAATGCAATCTATACATATGTACACAGGGGAAATTTGCACAAGATATAGTAAAACCAATATGTACAGCAGTAGATATATTAGAGTGAGTTACAGTATGTCAAGAATCCAGTATAAAAATAAATATGCGGTGTGTATAAACTAACTAAAATACAATGTACAGTKGTAGAAGTATTAGAATGAGCTATGTCAGAGATACAGTATTTAAATAGCTCCACGGACAGATTTTACTGCAACTMTATAGACCMTTTATTTCAATATTTGCACTCTATGTACACCCTACATACTCACTGTCACTCCCACMCAAATCTACCTCCATTTCTCCATTATCCCTGCACATATGGTATTGAAATTAAAATATTTCCTGTATATAGTATGCTTACTTACCTACTTTGTGTATTTCATATTTTTCTAGTWATAKATTGTTATTAATTATTGAATTGTTGGGGTTTTAGTTAGCAATAAAGGCATTTAACCGTACTTGTGCATGTGACAAAACCTGAACTTAAATACAGTTGCTCAATGGCTCTATAACATGTGACAACAGTGTTGGCTGCGTGTGAGTGTGAGTGAGTATGATAGCTTGCGTGTGTGTTTTGTATGAGTCAGTGTGCATCACCTGGTAGACGACTGGTGAGGGCCGTTCAACAGTCTGATGGCCTGTTAATATCACTAGGCCCTGAACTTAGTGATGAGCTTGGAGGGCACTATGGCGTTAAAAGCTGAGCTGCAGTCGATTAACAGCATTCTCGTATAGGTGTTCCTATTGTCCAGGTGAGATAGGGTGGTGTGCAGTGCGTCGGGTATGTTCCTTSACTAGCCTTTCAAAGCACTTCATGATGACAGAGTGCTACAGGGCGATTGTCATTTAGTTCAGTTACCTTAGCTTGCTTAGGTACAGGAACAATGGTGGCCATCTTGAAGTAAGTGGGGACGACAGCCTGGGAAAGAGAGAGGTTGAGAATGTCCGTAAACACTCCAGCCAGCTGGTCTGCGCATTCTCCGAGAACGTGGCTTGGGATGCCTTCTGGGCCGGCAGCCTTGCGAGGGTTCACACGCTTGAAGGTCCTACTCACGTCGGCTACAGAGATCGGGAGCCCACAGTACTCGTCAGCAGCGGGGCCCATGTCGGCGGCTCAGTGTTGTTTTCCTCGAAGTCTGTGTCCACGATGTGGCTGGTTTTCCCTTATAATCCGTYATTGTCTGAAGTCCCTGCCACATGCATATTGTGTCTGAGACATAGTAGAATGTATTTGTGAAATTTCGGGAGAATTTCTTACATTTTCTTTGTTAAAGTACCTGGCTACAATGAATGCGGTGTTTGATTTTTTCAAAGTCCAGTGTAATTCCTTGAGTGCCAGCATAGTGTCGGCTTGTGGGGGAGGGGGGGTATTCCAGGTCAGGGGAACAGAAACTCTTAAGGGTTTGTACATTCCTACAATCACACCATGGGTTGTTTATCATGAAACATACTCAACCGCTTTAAGCTTGATCAAGCCCCTACTGTCAACAAAGTCTCTGTAAGGCAGAGTAAGTCACAGTCTCTCGTATCGCTCTGGTAGGAGGTCCACGCTCTGAGCTCGCAGTTTTATTGTCCAGAGACTGTACATTAGCAAGTAGTAGAAAGCGAAGGGTGGTTTGCCCTTTCCTTAAAAATCAGACAAAGGCTCCCGTGATGAATGGAACTGGGGCTCCCGAGTAGCGCAGCGGTCTAAGGCACTGCATCTCAGTGCTAGAGGCTTCACTACAGACTCTGGTTCGATTCCAGGCMGTATCACAACCGGGCGAGATTGGGAGTCACACAGGGCGGCGCAGAATTGGCCCAGCGTCATCCGGGTTAGGCAGTCATTGTAAATAAGAATTTGTTCTTAACTGACTTGCCTAGTTAAATAAAAGGTTAACTAAAAACTGCTTCGGGTAGTCCAGACAAAGGATCCAGCTCCGTAAAGTGGTGATTAATCTTCGATCTGATGTCCAGAAGTGCTTGTCTGTCATATTAATTATACTAGAAACTTTCTGATCAAATAATGTAAAAAAGAACACAAAAATAAACAGACTGACTGCAAAGTTCCCTGGGAGCTGGCAACAGGGCGACCATTGTCGGCACCATCTTGCCATTGAACTTGTCACTCAACATTGTGTGAAACCTGGCTTGCCAGACTAGCAGTAGTTCAGAGTAACCCAATAATCGATGCACGCTTTGCTTCAACTCAAACCCACAAAACACTCCATCAACAAAACGTGATCCCAGTCTTCAAACCAGCGTCCCAAGATGTCCTTCTCTCGATGAAGATGGTACCACACACACACACACACACAGAAATATTATATTTTCATTCTATTTATAAAAAGGCACCACTTTACAACAGACTTCCCACATCTCCACTCAATATGCTGATTTTTGAATGACAATAAGCAGGGCGAAGGAAGAAAATCGCTTTGTTTTGGCTGAAATTGGGGAGCTGTCGGCAGCACTAGCTGGGTGAAAAGCGAGGAGCGCCAGCTATTAGGCTATTTCTGTAGCGTGTGAGTAAGGCGACGACCTAATCCGCACCCACATGTCAGCCGAGGCATTCATTATGTGCTGCTGGTAAACTGCAATTAACTGGTACAGACACACATGCCCTCAGCGCAGACACTAATTGTGGTGTTTTAACTCTAATCTTGTGTTCTCTCTGGTTAAGTCTATGGTGGAGTGGAGCTCTTTCGTTCATTTAACTGCAGTCGGCTTGACTGTTGAGAACAGCATCTCCCAATTAGACACCCGTCTGCCCACCGCCATCTGTAGCTAGCAGCGTTTATGGCTGGAACTCCGTGTGTGTTTGTATGTGTGTGTACATGCATGTGCGTGCCTGTAACAGAGTGCTCCCTGTGGACCACGATACAGCCAAATGTCAGAATGCAAATGGGGATAGCCTACAACACTTTAATACGTACAGTATTTCCAATGAGTTTGCCACTAGCAAGTACTGACCTTTTGTGTATTTGTGAAATGACTAGATACCCTGGCAGCAGTGGTGTAAAGTACTTAAGTAGTACCTGAAAGTATTTTTTTACAGAAGTTGTTTTTTGGGGGTGTGTATATTTTACATCCCTAAAGAAAATGTACTTTTTATTCCATACATTTTCCTTGACTCCCAAAAGTGCTTGTTACATTTTGAATGCTTAGCAGGACTGGAAAAATGTTCAATTCACACACTTATTGAGAGAACATCCCTGTTCATCTCTACTGCCTCTGATCTGGCAGACTCACTAAACAAAAATGCTTTGTTTGTAAATTATGTCTGAGTGTTGGTGTGCCCCTGGCTATCTGTACATTTAAAAAAAAAAAAAACTAAATTGTGCCATCTGGTTTGCTTAATGTAAGGAATTTTTAATTATTTATACTTAAGTATATTTGAGCAATTGCATTTACTTTTTATACTTAAGTATATTTACAATCAAATGCTTTTAGACTTTTACTTATGTAGTATTTTACTGGGTGACTGACTTGAGTAATTTTCTATTAAAAAAATGTATTTTTACTTTTACTCAAGTATGACAATTGGGTACTTTTTCCTTCACTGACTGGCAGCCAATAAACATCCCTCACTCTGAAACAATGGAGAACAATAAGCTAAAACATAAAACAGACATGGAAATGGATGACCGGTCTACCCATATTTATCTTACATGGCTCTGGGTCGTACCCATCTTCAGCTTGAATATATGCATGCTTTACCATATAAAGTATTAACACCTTTTTACTTTTTCCACATTTTGCTGTGTTACAAAGTGGGATTTGTCATTATTTGTCAAAGATCTACACAAAATACTCTAATGTCAAAGTGGAAGGCAAATTCTAACATTTATAAAAAATGATTTAAAAAAAATATATATATATACTATTATCTTGATTATAGAAGTATTCAACCCCGAGTGAATAAATATTATAATCACCTTTGGCCGCGATTACAGATGTGAGTCTTTCTGGGTAAGTCTAAGTGCTTTCCACACCTGAACTGTGCAACACTTGCCAATTATTCTTTAAAAAATTCTGTCAAATTGGTTGTTGACCATTGCTTTTCAAGCAGATTTAAGTCAAAAGTGTAACTCGGCCACTCAGGGCCATTCACAGTCTTCTTGGTAAACAACTCCAGTGTACTATAGATTTGGCCTTGCGTTTTAGCTTATTGTTCTGCTGAATGGCAAATTCAGATATCTCCCAGTGTCTGGTGAAAGCAGATTTTGCCTGTTTTTAGCTCCATACCGTGTCTTTTTTTGACCTGAAAAATTCCCCAGTCCTTAACTACAAGCATACCCTTAACATGTTACAGCCACCACTATGCTTGAAAATATGGAGAGTGGTACTCCGTAATGTGTTGTTGGATTTTGCGAGTAATTGAAAAACCTCCCTGGTGTTTGTGGTTGAATTTCACTTCGCCACTGAGGGACCTCACAGAGAATCGTATGTGTGGGGTACAGAGACGAGGTAGTCATTCAAAAATCATGTCAGAAACACTTATTGTGCACACAGTCCATGCGACTTATTATGGGACTTGTTAAGCACATTTCTACTCCTGAACTCATTTGGGATTGAATACATATTGACTGAAGACATTTCAGCGTTTCATTTTGACAAAAACATTTGGAAACATTCAGGGGGTGTGAGTGACTACTTTCTGAAGACACTGCACATACACCCAGAGTTGCTTCGACATTTGTCAATGTCTGACGATTTACTTTGGGCATCAACTGACATCGATTCCCGAGAGGCATTCTGGCAGACAAAACAGGCCCACTTACTTATCGCCCCTGAATGAACGGAGACCGCTAATCAAAACCTACACTGACTCACTCAGGGAAGCAGTCTACAGTCGGTCAGATAGGGACACTGGGAAAGGCTCCGATCAGAGAGTGGCCAGATGAGATTCATGCTATCTGCCAGTACTGACAAAACAGCTAAGTAAGACAGAGACGCAAGCATGCACACAGAGACTAAGTCAGTGACAAGCATGTGAACACAAACGCATTATCTCATCGCGCATCTTGAAGTCGTTGCAAAGAGTCTGATCTCTGTTTTGAGGTTCTCTCGTAAAGTAAATTGGTCAAAAGTTCTTCTAAAAGTGAACACAAATCCGAGTCGGAGACATCCACGCTCTCTCCCTACTTAATTCAAACAAATTCACTTCTGCTTTCTCTCTCTCTCTTCCCTGTTCATTCTCTAGAAGGCTGAGCCAGGCTTTCTCTCCAGACTCTCCAGGCCTCCCACAAGCTGCAGTACACACATACATTATGGATTAATTACTTCTTCAAATAAAAAGCAGGGCATCTTGTGATAAACTGCAGGGATACTTTTCATCGTTGATGAGGCCTATCTGATGAATAGTTTAACGAGGGAACTATAGCAGGGCCTGTTTAGTGCTGACAAAGTTTTCACAGCAGCGTGGGGGAAAAAAGCAGAAAAGAGTAAGACCGATCGGAGATTCACATAGTCACTTAGCGAATGTGTTTCGTTTATCGTCAGCCCGTTTGTTTATCCTCCACCCAACCCACTCTGTTCACAATCTGCGCAGAGCAGGAGCATGTGCACGACCTAGGATCAGTTTAGCCTTTTATATCATAATGTACACTGAGTGTACAAAACTGCTCTTTCCATGACAGACTGCCCAGGTGAATCCGGCTGAAAGCTATGATCCCTTATTGATGTCACCTGTTGAATCCACATCAAATGGGGGAGACAGGTTAAAGAAAGAATTTTAAGCCTTGGAGACACGGGTTGTGTGTGTGTGCCATTCAGAGGACGAATGAGCGAGACAAAAAAAATGTACGTGGATTTGAACAGGGTATGGTAGCAGGTGCCAGGCTTTGAGTGTCAAGAACTACAACGGTTCTGTTTTTTTTCCACGATCAACAGTTTCTCATGTGTATCAAGAATGGTCCAACCACCCAAAGGACATCCAGCCAACTTGACAACTGTGGGGAGCATTGGAGTCAACATGGGCCAGCACCCCTGTTCCGATGGACGAAAGGGGTGCAACTCAATATTAGGAAGGTGTTCCTAATGTGTGTACACAGTGTATACGACTATATGGACAGGTGGTAACCTGATCCTAGATAAGCATTCCTACTGTGAGATGCTTTGTGGATAAGGGCCCAGTTACCCCGTCCATATAACCTTATTCGTTATGAACTAAATGAAAAACGTATCCTAAATCTTTACTCCTACTTTGAGAAGCTTTATGAATACAGGCCCGGAACTCTCAAACTCTATGGATGTCCTGGCGTTGCTTCTTCCTCAACACAGCTTGCATGTACCCTCCAGAGATGTAGGCCTACCAAATCCTACAGAGGGGTAACCAGTAACTGCAGACTTAACTTCTGATCTTCTACAAATCTACAGCTGGTATATGTCATGTTCTCCACATATTGGAATCTGTTCCCTGTTCTGGCACAATAGTGTCCTATTGGAAGGCGCACAGTCTGGTCCCGCCAGCATTTTCGTCAAGACAAATATGTACTTATCAGGCACTGCAGACAAGACATTTCTTGGGTTTCGAGCTGGCCCTTCTGTGATCCAACGTTGAGTGCCAAGCACTGGAGCGCTTCGAATGCTGATGCAGCTGGGAACTCATTCTAATAATAATCCATTGGATCCAAAGCATTTCCCAGATTCCCAAAGTGTTGGGTATCTACTGCAGTGTGTGCTATCTGTAAACCATTCCAGCTGAGACTGAGATATGCAGATCATAAGTGGTATGGATCGGTATTGACAGACCTGGAAGCACATTTGCACACAGTGCGTGACCTTGATCTCACACAAAAACACGATGTTCACGTGAGACGATCCCAGTGTTGAGTTCTCAGATAACCAGAAGTCGTTGCACTACATGCATGCATGCTGCCTATTGATTGTAACCTAAAAAAAAAAAAACACACGGCTCTGATGATGTAGGTCAAGATGGCGGAGGGGGAAAAAAACATGAATCAGCACAACATGCTTTCATGTTCGCTGTCATGCTTTGAATGCGTAGGCAAGCTTCCCATGGTCGTCTGTCTTCGCATAACGTATGCATTTTGTTCAGCTGCCATCTGAGCACACTTTGTATCCCTTTGGATACAAACGAAACTGTCCCTGTGCTAAACTTCCAGCGGCATCCTTGTAATTTCCCACTATTAAGCGGAATAGATTGGAGGGGACATGTTTATCTATAATGATCATCTCTAGCTCCATTTCCCTGCATCCTAGCTCTGGCTCTGAAGCAGAGGAGAGGAGAGGTACAGAGAGCTGATTGGGCCGACGCAAATAGCATCCGAGCTTCACCTGGTAGTCGTGTTAACAAGCTAGGCTCCACCATTAGATTATTACCAGCATGCCCTTCCCCGGTGATGCTGTACCCCCAGTTCCCATCTCTACGGCTGTCTGCCAGCCATTTTAAAGGGAGATTTTGGGAGTGTGAAAAACAATCTAGCACTTCACTTAGAGGGTGTCGATGTTATCAGTTTAAAAAAAGGGTGAATGTGTGAAAATACATGGTAATTATTTCTGACTCAAAGTACATTTAATACCCAAGAGGGAAATAGCTAGTGATTCTGTTTGTATAGATTTTACTGTCTGACAGAATGAGGTTATGACTGTGTAGTCAGGAATTGTTTGGGATTGTTTTACAATATCAGTGTTGTAGCTCTGGCCTAATAGACAACCACCAAGTCCATGTCAGTCATCCAAGCCCCAAAACTCTCACGTTCCTCTGTATGCTATTTGACCAACCCAAAGAAATATATTTCCAAACATACACAAGCATTTTGTTTCAGAGCAGTCCGAAAGTCATCATCTGTAAACTTGACCATAAAGTACATGTCGAGACAAAAGTTTTCCCCGGAGTCAAACTTTAAAATCAGGTCACAAGTCTTTTCTGACACGCCTTATCATAACTGTAACGACTTATCGTCCTAACCTTTCTCTGTCACTTTCATCCGTGGCCTCTTGTTCTGCGCTCCCTATGAATAAGTCATCAGGGCCTTTGGCTTATTGCTCATCGTTCCACCGCCTCCGTGGCCCTGTAAACCAACTGAAGTGTTTATGGGAGATAAGAGGCGGTGGAGGTTGCACACCCAATAACGCCTTTTATCATCCCACGTTCTGCAGCGATATACATTAGACGAGAGAGAGAGCCCATACTGAAGATGAATATTTAATTAGAGAAGTTTGTGGACCCAACATCAGAGGCATAATGGGGTGGGGGGGGTGGGGGATAAAAACAGCCATTGAAAAGGGCAGCATCTGCGGGATCTCTCGTTGGCCTTGTCTGGCGCTGTGCTGTGTCTGCCGGCGTCGATGGAGAGATAGGAGCCCTGTAACCTCAAAGCAATATCTGTAAAAAATCTTTTTTAGAGAAGCATTGTAATGCTTTTCTGCAACGCTTGAATGGCACAGGTTGTCTAGACTATTTAGAATAGATTTGAAATAAATGTGTTCAGTTCATTGATTTTCTTGAGCTTTATCTGTGCAAGTCATGTCTACATTATCGGTTGAATTACTGCCAAAGTCATTCATTTACTCTGCTCGGATTTCCCGTAAGTCTAACACTACCCACGGAGCAGAAAAGGTTTACAAATATATATATTTTTTTAAATGAATGTGCCTTATTGGTCATGGTGACCATACGGAGGAAAACAGATGAAATGACAACAACAAATCTCGTCGCAATTACTCAAATTTTGAGCACACAAACACATCATTACATAGACAATGGTCATCACCATACTTGGACAAGACAGGCAGACTCCAAAATCCTGAATGTAAAACACCTAGCACAAAACATCCTCTACCTCTAGCCAGACCACGCCGTCCCTCTTGACAGCCTATGATACTTAACCTTTGACAATATTCAACAGCAATTTTAAAAGGTTAGCATCGTAAGGCCATTCTGTTCCTACTCCATAAAAATGTTACCTTTCAGACCTCTGAATAGGAAGTAGTTGAAAATGTAATTAGCCAAGCAGACATGTGCCAAAATACTCAGATAATGACTGGCGCTCCTATTCTCAGTCATCTGAATAATCATTGGTGAAAAAAAAAATTGAATTAATTACTCACTCTCCCAGACTGAGGAAGAGCGATTGTGGCCTCGATTGCATAATTTACCAAACTCCATAATTATCTCCACTCCACAGTGAATATGTAGTAGTCAAGGGGACTCGCATATAGTTCCTGTTTGTCCCTTTGACCGTTCAAAGCGTGATTATCGCCTGTAGAAGACAACATGACCAAAAGCAATACATGTTATGAGGGATTAATTGGCTTTGATTTTCACATCATTTTTTACACCTACAGTGTATGGAGTAAATCGTCAAGTAGCCATATGCCCCATATAACAGCCCAATGTTCAAACAAGTTCAGATATAGTATCACAGGTCTAAAACAATACGAAAGACAGTAATAGCCTAGTGGGAACTGGGGGAAAGGGATGAAGCGATCCTCTTCTTCCCTGAATCTCCTATAAACCCTAAATGAACCATTCTGCATCACAAGCAAGCGCCAAAGCACTATTGGTATTTAACAAAGATTAGCTTTAAATTGATGATTAACCTTCCTAATCCTATGTGCACATTGAGAATAGCTCCACTTGTCTCTTGCAAGAGCCACACTAAAGAGCTGCAATATTGTCCGGGGGGAAAATTGAGGCTCAGCGAGCAAATGAGGAAGCAGCGTTATCTGTTAAAATGGCGCTCCGGCGGATAATGAAGACGAATCTCCAGAATGGAGAGTCCTCTCATAACGAATCACACCAGAATAATTTCTCTCTCGCATTGGGGCATCTTTTAATAAAAGATCTACGTCTAATACATCCCATGACAATATCGCGGCCCTTATCTCACCAGGGAGCAGAATTAACATCAGGGAATGAACGCCTGCCATTGCTTACGCCGGCTGTATTAAGGACTAAATCGACATTAAACGAGCAATTTCTTCATATTTAACTCAGACTGGGGAGGTAATGGTTTAATTTGCCGGGCAATGACTGTCCCTACGTTGTGTATACCTGCTCCCTCTCGTATACAATTTACTGGACCACATCCGCGTATACACTTCTGAAATGATCAAATATGGCACGAGCGGTGGGGAGAAAAAGGCATGGCTCAAGGCTAAGACGGCGCTGTCCATACAGACCCAAAGCAACGGACTTGAATCTTTCAGGTCCGCGGAAAGCACCAAGTCAAGGTTCTTTAGACTGTCACTCTGGCAAAAGGGTAGACCGTTTTAAAGCCACACTGAGATACGTCACAGGATGCTTTTCATAACCGGTGCACCTCACTGCTATCAACAGGTATCTCTTTAGATGCCTCTGCCTTGGGCCCATCCTGACCACCCTGTGTGCCCATGACCCCTTTTACCCCTCTGGTACCCAGCCTACTGCTCAAACAATCTCCATACAAGTTGAATTACCCATACATTTTTTTATATACGAGGCCTTTATACAGATTAATTTCCCTATCCCAATGGCACCTTGTCACTAACCCATACTGCACCACAATATGGAGTTCAATTGCAGGGCACAAACACTGAACTACAAGCCATTCATAAGAGCACAGCATGCATGTGGCTTGCCCTGAAGTTGATTGACCTTTTCACCTACATAAACCTCAGTGCTTATAAATAGCAAGTTTCAGTCCAACTCAAATCTTTTGCTCATTACAAATGTCAAATACCACTCCTGGTGCTATGTGAGAACCAGTAGAGTTGACTGGTTGACATTCCTTTTGCTATAATTTGTTCTTTTAAAATGACTTTATTAAGTGCCAACAAAACCCCCTAAAACTTTTGATAAAAGCCCCTGCTGAATTACAAAGCTACCTCCCGATTTCATTTAAGAAATGAGTGACAACAGCTTGATCTTCACCTAACAGTTGCTATGACTACACCTCACACATGCATAATATGTGCATAAAGTGGCCCCTAAACGGTGTCCCTCCTAAATCACCTTGTCAAGGCGCCCAGACAAATGAATGCCCTTATCCTAAAATACATTTTAGAAAAGCCTCTGTGCTGAGCCTCAGTCAATTAAACATATTTAAATTAAAATCACTTCCCGTAAATTATTTCTTAAAATATTCCGAGGCCAAGAGAGTCAGAATATTGGCATACTTTATAAACATGAGAAGAAGAAAATATTTACAAATGAACTTACAACATCCATCGCAAGGGTAACGTATGTCTGGTGTCTACTCTGTAACACACACACTTCATGAACAAATAATGTTGACACATAAGACCTGAACTCTGCTGAAATCCAAACAACCCCCCCCCCCCCCCCCTCAAAACTCGATCTCTGTGGCAGAAATGACATGGCACGGCTGCAACATGAAAAAACCTGTATGCTACACAATACCCAATAATGAGGGATCTGCTTGACATGTACCTACTCATCTGACAGAGGAGATAGGGAGGGAACAAAAGGTAATGAATAAATTAGCTGCCAGTCATCAACAAGGGGAATGATACATCTACTTCATAACACACGGAAATTATGGCGTCTGCCGATCTCAGAATCCCTGATGAAAAAAATTACCCATAAAATACATTCTGAATTAGATGTCAGAGCCTCTTCCCCATCTACTGCGCCCTCACCCACTCCCTCTATCCCTTTATCCCATTATTCCAAAATGACAGCAAATTGAGCAGAACAAAGCCCATCGTCTGGTAGCAAGGATTGTAGAATGCATCTAGGAAACCTCATCAAAATCCATGTGCCTTTAATAAGGCTTTCCTCAGGCAAGAATTCAGACTCTGGGCTTTTGATGCAACAGCATCGCGGCTCCCGAGCAACAAGAGACGAAAGACGGCGACAGTATCAATACTGCTTTTTCATGTGGGGTTTCCTGGTTACTGGTGCGAAGGCAGGCGAGCCGGCAGAGTGGGATCAGGCAAAGTGGGATCAGCCAGAGAGATAGATACAGTCTAAGTAGCAATACGCTCCACGCAACGCTGCCGTACTCATGAATAATGGAATTCTGTACAAATATGCAAATCTGGGCATTAGCCTAGTTATACCCCTGTACTGTTACTTACAGTGACTTATCTATTATGTATGAGCCCCCTATTGGAAAGACGGTCCGACAGCTAACTTCACGGTCTCCACAGTCACTAGCTAAGTCGCGTCACAAAAAAGGGACAGAATAGCAGGGGAAGTGGCTACATGCTACGGCTACGCAGCACTAGATCGCCGAAGACGTAAACAATTAGCATTGGATTCCACCACCACACTAAATTGCCATGCTACTTAAGATAAACAATTGCATAGATAGGCTTCCAAATCCTATAAGATAGCGGGAATGAGCATGAAGTTGTCGCCAATCCCCTGATTCCTCTCAAAGGCTGATACGAAGTGTTGATCAGTAATAAGTACACAGGGGATGGAAATGAAGGTTCTACAGGCAGGCAGAAAATAGGCCACTGTTCTGTATAACATTGCCATCATGATGTAAGCCTATGATGAACACTCCCTGTTGAATATAGTCCTACAATGATATGGTAGTCATCAACAAGGACCCACCAGTAGCACAGGTTGTTACTGGATCCATGAGAGGTTGAAATCACAGGCCACGTGAGGCTACTGCCACGTTCAGCACAGGCCAGAAGCACAATGAATGAGTCACCACGGTTCTACGATGAGCAACCTAATCATTAGCTTCAATCGAAGTCAATTGTTGAGGATATGACTGTTCAGATTTGAAAGAGAACCTGACATACAATACCTGTCCTCTCACCATGGCAACAGAACAGGCCACACCCCAGCCTCATATCCCTCCAGCATTCAAATATCCCTAAATAGCCAAATCAGGAAGATAGGCCTGCTTTTAACTGGAGAATATTAACTCCAGATTTTAGGGTTTGGAGATTGAATCTGGCACACATTACTGTTGAAAACACTGTTGATTTCATGATAGATACTCCACTTCCTGAGGGAGAATACCAAACATTTTCTCCCATACATTTTTTGGGAATACATTTACATGTTTAAAAAAAAACTGTGCCATTCCTTCCACTAGTACAGTTATTATTTTAATTCAGCAAACACAACCTCATTTAATATTAATACCAATCTTGTGTTGTCTTTTATTGGTGTTGAAGAAAACTTGAAAAATATCATTTAGATCCAGTGAAATTTAATACAGTAACATGGAATACATCAAATGAAACCCGGGGGTTAATTTTTGTACACCAGAGATGCTTTCGCTCACAATCTCCCCCTCTTTCTCTGCAGTGCTGGATATTTGGTAGGAGTACCTTCTCCACTGCCTTATTTTGCCATTGCTTGCTTCTGCATTAGTCAAGTCTCTGTAGACTGCATTTGGCCAAACGTGTGTTAATGTGACATCCTGACACTGTGGGATTTAGAATGTCCCTCATGTGTTGGTAGGCCGGATCACACTAACATCCTGTTTTTAATAACTGAATTCCAAATAGACCCTAGCCCATCCCCTAGGCACTCCTGTAGATCTAAAAGAATTGGATAGGTGTAAGCAACAAGAGTGCCTAGGGGTCCATTTGGAATTCAGCATCTGAATCAGTCACCCTCCAGCTATTCTCCATATTAACCCATCCCCAATTCCCTTTGCTCTCTGCTCACCCCTGCATGCCCCGTCCTTGGCTACTATAGAAAAAAAAGAAAGCAAACAAACGTGACAATGATTCTGTTGCAGACAAACAATGAGCCATTCATGGTAATCAGTGAAGTACGAAAATAACGAGCTGAGCCCTACCCGCCATCCTGAGTGGTTGTCCATGAGGCAAAGCCTTGTCTTCTCAGACCTGCTGAAGTTCAGTGTGCTACTAACAACCCGCTCGCAATGGTTCCATCACAATACCTTGTAGGTTATGCTTCAGCCACAAGCTAGGACTGTTCTTGCAATGGACAGTGTCTTCTTTAGTCTAACCAGCGATCTAAACGTTATTAGGCATGGTGGAATTACTGACAAGGCATGCAGGGCACATAGTTTGGGTCCCGGACCTCCAGGGAACCCCAATTGATTTTGTTATTCCCGCGCTCACTCAGATATCATATTAACATGGCATAAGTCATGGCAAAAATGTGAAAGATTGCAGGAAATGAGCTTAAAAAAAATAGATGCATCTCCACCCCATGGCAAAACGAGTAGAATTGCATAAGACTAGTTAGAAAATTGTTAAAATTATCTTCTGCGCCTCATGAAAAAGAAAAAGTGTAGAATTGCAGCAAACTTTCTTTAAAAACAGCATAATTTTCTCTACGCCCAATGGCAAAATGTGTAGAATAGCAGGAATTGAACTCAAACTAAAAATATTTTTTGCGCTAAGAGCCCCCCAAAAGGCTAGGGCCGGCCCTGCACACAGGACTAGATGCCAGATATGATTCATCTGGCTGATGCGTTTAATCTTAAACAGAAGACTTTAAAAAAAAGAAAGGTATTTTACCTTTCCAAAATCAAGCTGCATTCATTAGTCTACACCACCCACACTATTCTAATTACAGGCGGATGAGACAACCCATGGCAATAATGAATAAGCTTAGCCCTGTAATAAGTGATATAGGAAGCTCCTGGCTCATCTTAAAGGAAAACTCGACACAAACTATATTTTGGTTTACAGTCACTAAACGTTTTGCGTGTCAGCAGAATAACTGAGGGAGTGCAATCTCTCATTGAAGCCCCCTCAACCAACCACCTAGAGAAAAATGATGATAATGTCCCCCAAGTCCCAATATTCATGAACTGAAATAGACAGCAGGAACGGTGCTCTCACACAGGGTAATAAAGGTGATGGAAAGATCACACCACCGCCGTAAAACTCAGCACACATCTGCACAGGTGCACTCATGCCCTTCTGAACACACAGCCTATTGTTCTCGTGAAATCCATTCCTAGTTGGTACGACTCTCTCACCCCAGTTTCATCAATCAGCAAGGCTTACATATCAGCAAGGCTTACATATTATGTGAAAATAGAGGAACTGTGGACGCTACTGCCCCAGCAACAGATGTACTGTTACGGAGTGTCGGTTAGCCTAGCACAATCCTTTAACATCCATGGCCATTGTATGTTATGTTCAGAGTAAAACTGGCTCCGGCAGCCAAAACACCCGAATACTCCATCTAAACGTGAATTAATTTCATTTGAATTGTGATATGGTTCTAGAAACATAAAGCTCTCTTACTTTCATAACACATCCGAATCATCTTAGAAGTTTGTAACAGAATTATCGACAGCGAGAATGAATGGTGCTAGACAAGGAACTATTGAGGCCTGGACAAATATATTTGACTCTAAAGAATAAGCTCAGCTGAAGCACAACGCGTACAAATAAAACAATCTATACCGCACCAGTCTAAAGTCTGGACTCACCTACTCCATCCGGAGTTATTCTTTCTTATTTACATTGCAGAATAATAGTGAAGACGTCAAAATGATAAAGTAACACATATGGAATCATGTTGTAACCCCCCCCAAAAAAGTGTTAAACAAATCAAAATATATTTTAGATTCTTCAAAGTAGACACCCTTTGCCTTGATGACAGCTTTGCACACTCTTGGCATTCTCTCAACCAGCTTCACCTGGAAAGATTTTCCAACAGTCTTGAAGGAGTTCCCACTTACGCTGAGCACTTGTTGGCTGCTTTTCCTTCACATTGCAGTCCAACTCATCCCAAACCATCTCAATTGGGTTGAGGTCGGATGATTGTGGAGGCCAGGTCATCTGAGGCATCACTCTCCTTCTTGGTCAAATAGCCCTTACGCAGCCTGGAGGTGTGTTTTGGGTCATTGTCCTGTTGAAAAACAAAATGATAGTGGGACTAAGCACAAACCAGATGAGACGGCGTATCGCTGCAGAATGTCACCAGCAAAGCACCCCCACACCATCACACATTCACGGTGGGAACCACACATGCAGAAATCTTCCGTTCACCTACTCTGCGTCTCACAAAGACATGGTGGTTGGAACCAAAAATCTCAGATTTCCACCGGTCTAATGTCCATTGCTCCTGTTTCTTGGCCCAAGCAAGTCTCTTCTTATTATTGGTGTCCTTTAGTAGAGGTTTTCATGCAGCAATTCGACCATGAAGGCCTGATTCACGCAGTCTCCTCTGAACAGTTGATGTTGAGATATGTCTGTTACTTGAACTCTGAAGCATTTATTTGGGCTGCAATTTCTGAGGCTGGTAACTAATGAACTTATCCTCTGCAGCAGAGGTAACTCTGGGTCTTCCTTTCCTGTGGCGGTCCTCATGAGAGCCAGTTTCGTCATAGCGCTTGATGGTTTTTGTAACTGCATTTCAAACTTGAAATTTTCCGTATTGAAGGACCTTCATGTCTTAAAGTAATGATGGACTGTCATTTTGCTTTGCTTTGCTTATTTGAGCTGTTCTTGCCATAACATGGACTTGGCCTTTTACCAAATAGGGCTATCTTCTGTATACCACAGTTACTTTGTCACAACACAACCGATTGGCTCAAACGCATTAAGGAAAGACATTTCACAAATGAACTTTTAACAAGGAAAACCTGTTAATTTAAATGTATTCCAGGTGACTACCTCAAGAAGTTGGTTGAGAGAATGCCAAGTGTGCAAAACTGTCATCAAGGCAAAGGGTGGCTACTTTGAAGAATCTCAAACATAAAATATATTTTGATTTGTTTAACACTTTTTTTGGTTACTACATGATTCCATGTGTGTTATTTCATAGTTTTGATGTCTTCACTATTACTCTACAATGTAAAAAATAATAAAAATAAAGAAAAACCCAGGGGATGAATAGGTGTCCAAACTTTTGACTGGTACTGTATATACAAACAATATATCTCTCACACACATATCCAAAGGTATGTGGACAACGCTTCAAATGCTTGGATTCGGCTATTTCAGCCGCACCCGTTGTTGACAGGTGTATAAAATCGAGCACACCGCCATGCAATCTCCATAGACAAACATCAGCACTAGAATGACCTATACATAAGATTTCAGTGACTTTCAACATGGCACCGTCATAGGATGCCACCTTTCCAACAAGTCAGTTCGTCAAATTTCTACCCTGCTAGAGCTGCCCCGGCCAACTGTAAGTGCTGTTATAGTGAAGTGGAAACTTATAGGAGCAACAATGGCTCAGCCGTGAAGTGGTAGGCCACACAAGCTCACAGAACGGGACCGCCGAGGGCTGAAGCATTAAAAAAAAATAGTCTGTTCTCGGTTGCAACACTCACTACCGAGTTTGAAATTGCCTCTGGAAGCAACATCAGCACAAGAACTGCTTTACAAAATGGGTTTCCATGGCCGAGCAGCCGCACACAAGCCTAAGATCACCATGCACAATGCCAAGTGTTGGCTGGAGTGATGTAAAGCTCGCCACCATTGGACTCTTGAGCAGAGGAAACGCGTTCTCTGGAGTGACCAATCACGCTTCATCATCTGGCAGTCGGACGGACGATCTGGGTTTGGCGAATGCCAGGAGAACGCTACCTGCCTCAATGTATAGTGCCAACTGTGAAGTTTGGTGGAGGAGGAATAATGGTCTGGGGCTGTTTTTCATGGTTCGGGCTAGGCCAATTAATGGCAGGTAGCCTAGTGGTTAGAGCGTTGGGCCAGTAACCGGAAGGTTGCTGGATCAAATCCCCGAGCTGACAAGGTAAAAATCTGTCGTTCTGACCGAGCAAGGCAGTTAACCCACTGTTCCCTGGGCGCCGAAGACGTGGATGTCGATTATGGCAGCCCTCCGCACCTCTGATTCAGAGGGGCTGGGATAAATGCGTAAGACACATTTCAGGTGTACAACTGACTAGGTATCCACCTTTTCCCTTTACAATGACATGCTAGACGATTCTGTGCTTCCAACTTTGTGGAAACAGTTTCCTATTTCAGCAGGACAATGCCCCCATGAACAAGCAAGATCCATACAGAATTTGTTTGTCGAGATCGGTGTGGAAAAAKTTGACTGGCCTGCACATAGCCCTGACCTCAACCCCATCAAACACCTTTGGGATGAATTGGAACACCTACTGTGAGCCAGGCCTAATTGCCCGACCTCACGAATGCTTGTGGCTGAATGGAAGCAAATCCCCACAACAATGTTCCAACATCTAGTGGAAAGCCTTCCCAGAAGAGTGGAGGCTGTTATCGCAGCAAAGGTGAGAAAAACTCAATATTAAAGCACATGATTTTGGAATGAGATGTTCGATGAGCAGGTGTCCACATACTTCTGGCCATGTGGTGTAAATATATACATACAACAAAAATATAAAACACAACGTGTGAAAGTGCTGGTCCCATGTTTCATGAGCTGAAATAACAGATCGCAGTAATGTTACTTGTGTACAAAAAAACGATTTGGTGAAATGTTGTGCACAAATTTGTTTACATCCCTGTTAGTGAACATTCTATCCTTTGTCAAGATAATCCATCGACCTGACAGGTATGGCATATCAAGAAGCTGATTAAACAGCATGATTATTACACAGGTGCACCTTATGCTGGGGACAGTAAAAGGCCACTCTAAAATGTGCAGTTTTGTCACAACTCAATGCCAACGATGTCTCAAGTTGAGGGAGAGAGCAATTGGCATGCTGACTGCAGGAATGTCCACCAGAGCTGTTGCCAGAGAATTGAATGTTAATTTCTCTACCATAAGCCGCCTCCAATGTCATTTTAGATTATTTGGCAGTACATCCAACAGGGCTCACAACCGTAGACCACGTGTAACCACACTAGCCCAGGACCTCCACATCCGGCTTCTTCACCTGCAGGATTGTCAGAGACCAGCCAACCGGACAGCTGATGAAACTGTGGGTTTGCACAACCGAAGAATTTTTGCACTAACTGTCAGAAACCTTCTCAGGGAAGCTCATCTGCATGCTAGTCATCCTCAACAGGGTCTTGACCTGAATGCAGGTCGGTGTCGTAACCGACTTCAGTTGGCAAATGCTCACCTTCGATGGCCACTGGCACGCTGGAGAAGTGTGCTCTTCACAGATGAAACTCGGTTTCAACTGTACTGGGCAGATCACCAGGATGGAAGCTGAAAATGTCCCAGTTCTTCTATGGCCTGCATACTCACCAGACACGTCATCCATTGAACATGTTTGGGATGTTCTTGATCAACATGTACAACACTGTTTTCTAGTTCCTGCCAATATCCAGCAACTTTCGCACAGCCATTGAAGAGGAGTGGAGCAACATTCTACAGGCCACAATCAACAGCCTGATCAACTCTACGCGAAGCAGATGTGTCGCGCTGCATGAGGCAAATTGTGGTCACGCCAGATACTGACTGGTTCTGATCGACGCCACTACCGTTTCTTTGTTTTTAAAGGTATCTGTGACCAACAGATGGATATTTGTATTCCCAGGCACGTGAAATCCATAGATGTGGGTCTAATACATGATTATTATTATTATTTATTTATTATATTACATATTAAATGCATTTCAATTGACTGACGTTCTTATATTAACTGTAACTCAGTAAAAAAGATTTTCCAAATGCAAAATATACACTCAATGTGCACTGTTTTAACACAGTTGCAGCCAACAGTATATTTCAGTTACAACAGAGCTATATAGCTATTTAGAACAGCTGGGCGCCTCTCTCTTCCAAGCCATAGTCATGTTACCTTTTGTTTTTAGAAAATTATTTCTCAATGATATGAAAGTAAAGTTCCAAAGGTTTTCTAAACTGTAATGCAAGCTATGATTATTGTGCAGACAGAGCGTTGGGACTGTTGTAGGCTACACATTGGCTGTGCCCTCAGCAATGCTTCAACTGAGAACCCAATAATAGGCTTTTTGGGGTGGAGAGCTGCTGCTGCCCGGGAACGACGACTTGATTTATGCAATTAAACCGCAATCATTTGGAATGCTCGATTGCTGACACAGACATGGCCATTTACCACTTAATGCCCAATTATCGGTGTGGTTACAGCAGCATCAACGTAAAAACGGATTTGGGGTCTTACAAGTTTAACTCCATTGTTTTTTGAGACGCAAATGATCTAAAAGGCCTCAGTTTATGTCAACATGTATTTAATGCAACCACCCTTATCTTATCTAGGAAGCCAATGCCCACTACCAATTATTAAAGTGACACTGTATCCTATGTGCACGACTAGATACGTTTAAATACAATAGCCTAGATAAAAAAATATATAGTTCATGCGCATGAATAATGTAGGGAAGGATAGTACTTTAATATTCATATAGAATGGATGTTAATATAGAATATTAGGTTTGTAAACAGGTTATCTACGATAGAAGATCAACATTTATCTGGTTTGAATATACTGTAGGTAATGGATCGAATGTCACCCGAATTTTCCAACGAGGAATGATGGTAGATTACAAGAAAATGACTACACATTTCCCAACTAACTCGGAAATACATTGAGCTGGAACTACTCATGACTTATCCAAAAACAAGAAGGAATTCTATTTCAGAATGCAATCACAGATCATTCAACCTGCGTCCCAATTCCCGTCGCAAATGAAGAGAGAGATATTAGACTGGAAGGCACGAAAAAGTAGACTACCCTAGACCTAGGAGACAAAATCTAGTTACCTTGCATGAGGTCGGCGATAGTGATGGAATCTCCGAGAGTCATCGGTCTGGCTCGAGTTCAGTCACAGATGAACCAACGGATTGCACTTTTACACCAGCAGCTGACTACAAGAGCCTAAAACGGTCGTCCTTTCTCTCTCACTGAAATACACTCGGAGCATCAGCCACTCTCATCACTAATTAATTCGAAGGAAGACATTAGGGAAACTGAGCCCCGGTTTTTTCAGAGCTTGTTTTGACTCCATCCCTCGAAACAGACATGCACACCCCACTCTATCCGAACGTGGTGAGATTTGTGCGGAGCGCTGCCTTGCGTAGCACTGTGGGAGGAGTCGTGTAAGGTGACCAGGTAAATTGCTGCGGTACTAATTCAAAGGTGCTATTTTTTTTTATATTTCATAAATGAACCATTTAGTTTACTATTAAGAGCGCTTAATGTGAACTCATATATTATTGTAGGCTACTTAATTATGGGCATCTACAGATTTTAGCTACGTTTCGCACTTCCAATTCAAGTGAATATGCATATTCCAAATGTTATACACTGCAGGTTAGTATGCCGGGAGCATCATTGATCGAATTGCATCTCTGATAAACAAAATGTGACTCTGAGAACAATTTTGAATGACTCATCAAGCATACATTAAGTGCTGAGATGTTGAGGAAATGATTAATCCCTTCTCAGTTGATAGTGAACATGTCTCCTTTGAAAACATCTGTAAACTCTTTGAATAGAGGAGATCAAACAAGCCTCGAGGCTATCGCCTGCTATTATGCAAGCCTTTCCTCCAGTGCAGCGACTTCCAATTTGACAGCACGTTCACCATAGACACGGAAGGTGTATGCCACATTCATCTCCGTTCACTATAGGAACTTGAACCTACAAAAAAAACCATGTGTCATAATAGTTGGCTAGCCCTGCTGCCTCCTCTGAGACAAATAGAGGGCAATCAGGGGGCACATCTATATTTCAGCAGTCCTATATATATGAGAGAGAGAGAGAGAGAGAGAGAGAGAGAGAGAGAGAGAGAGAGAGTGCGAGAGTGTGATTTAGATATATATAGTGGGTGCACATGTTAGCATTGTGTTAATTTATCTGAGAGAGAGAGAGAGAGAGAGAGAGAGAGAGAGAGAGAGAGAGAGAGAGAGAGAGAGAGAGAGAGAGAGAGAGAGAGAGAGAGAGAGAGAGAATCCACATGAGTATTTGATATGTTAAAAATGCATGCTGTTTGTAAGGCTAAAGACAGGAGCTCCATACAGACCTCTGAGCTCTGACACTGCAAAGGAAACGACTGGTTGAAACCAGCTGGATAGTAGTGAGAGCAGTAAGCTATGTGCAGACTTTGATAAAGACATCAGGTGAAATGTTCTTTTGAGCAGTGGTGATTTGCACAGACACCTCTCTGGGTCCATGTGATTCAGCTAAAAGGTTGCTTCCCGAGCTGTGATTTACAGAGGTGACACTTCTAAAGTATTTATTGCTCACTCCCATGGTGACATATATCAAAGTGACCATCAAAAGAAAATTAGACTGATTTCAAAGATAATAATTGAAAAATAATTATCTTTGAAATCAGTCTAATTTCCTTCACGTAAGCTTTGAGTGTTAATCACTGTGTTACCGGATCGCATGAGTTTGTGTGTGTGTGTCTTTGTCGTGTGGCGGTGCTACTGTAATCACCTTCCGTAGCAGAGCAGGGCGACAGCAGGAGCGTTGGCCTGTCCTGGACTCCAGCTGATACATTTTTCATTGAGCAAAATAGTCAGGCAGTTTCAGAATACTCTTAGGAATACATACACTTATATTAATACTGTTCCATCGAAATACGGTATGAGAAGAAGGTAAAGATGCCCTGGTGGCTGAAAGAACCTCTTCAGGTCAGTGTTTAGGCTTTTAGGTGGACTATGATTTCCTGAACAGTTATTTTGGTTGTGACATGGCTGCATACTGACTCCATGACAAACGTGACATTTTTTGCACACCCGTTAATGTCAACAAGTGGGTAGGTACATGGTGACGAGGGTAATCAGTTTCATAGCGATGGCTGTGAACTCCTCTGGTTCCATTGACAGTCTGCAGACGCACTTCAGCAGCCTGACCACTGACCCCCTTGGTTGCTGTTTAATCCTTGAGCGCAGTCATATTTTCTAAATGTATGTTTCTTTTTAGTTTGTGAGTTGCCTTTAAGCCTCTGAAATCAAATTTGAGGTTAATAAAAAAAAATGTACAGAGAAAATTCTCATAGTATACTCTCACCACCATGTCTTGTCAAATAATGAGGGAAGTGTGCTTTATGTTTATAGAACAGCAGATCCCATTTGGTCATCAGAGCTGATACTGTTAGTCAGAGTTGAGTTAGTTTGAATGTCTCCCAGGTTTTAAGAAATCGAAAATCACAAATCACAAGAGAGGGACCCTCTTGTATTTGAGGGTTATCAGTTGAAAGTGGAAAGGAAATATGTTTTATTTATTCCATATCTCCACACCATACTTACAGGGGAACTCAAGACTCCTTACTTGCTCTTTACCCCTTTTGCACAAATTGCAAGCAGGCTTACGTCTGAATTTCTTATCAGCCCAAGCATGATTTAATGAGTGCTTAAACTTAAATTGGAGTCCTGGCTAAATATTAATGAATGTTTTAGAGATTAAACACATGTGGGAGGTGTTGTCCAAAATAAATCCTTATCGTGCTAACATTCGGATGTAGGATGTCTCATTCCTATCCAATGCAGGCACCTAATAAAATAGTATTTGCAGTTGCAGTTTCATCATAAAGTCTCATTGTTGAGAATAGCCCTGGCCCTGAACCAGTCTTATCTACATTACATGTTTGTTGGAGAGCATCCCAATGTTAAGACTGTTAAATAACGGTTAAATAGGGTAAGCCTCCTCTCAACAAACATAGGACTGGTTCAGGGCTAGGGCAGGGCTATTCTCAAGAGTTTCAAGTGTCATTAGTTGTACGGGATATGCATGGTATACATCATCCAACGAAATGCTTACTCGGAGGTTCCTTGTCGACAATGCAACAACAATAAGCATAGTAAAAAACAAGAATATGTACATAAAGTAAATGGCTCAGTAGAATAGAATAAGCATGTGACTTTATGATGAGACTTTGCAACTGCTAATACTAGTGCATTAGCTGTCTGCATTGAATAGGAATAGTCATCCCACTTCCCAATGTTAGTGTGATAAGAATTTTCTGGGTAAAAACAAAACACGTATATCAATCAATCAATCAAATGCATTTTATAACGCCCCTATACATCAGCAGTGGTCACAAGTGCTTTACAAATCAACTCAAAACAAGGGATTTTGACTTCATTATCTTAACCCTTTACATTTGTGGGAATGGGCTAAATTAAAATGTTTCTTACAGAAGAAATATGAAAAGCATTAGCTTAAGCATCGTAGCAATTGAAAGGGAACAGTTTGGAGATTATGGGAAAATGATTAGATCAAAGTTGAGGACACAACAGTCCACCTGACACAAGACTGAATCCAAACATTACACTGTTGATTTTATGTGCATTTTACATTTACTGTACTTTTCGCCGCATTTGCTGATAACGAAATCTGAAAATACTCTGGATACGTTCAGTAACATGTAATTATATTCCTGGAAATTGTGGGGTAGGTGCAACATAAGACTAAAAACTTACAAGGATTTGAGTGAGAGGACTAACTGGTGTCTCCAAGTCTCCACACACCTATCCAAGTGTGCACAGTTCCTAAGTCATTTCAATGCACTTTTATGACTCAAAAAAGAGTCTTCAACTATAAGGTTATTTCTTGAGCTCTCCTAGCTGTGCTGTTGAGGAACTAGAGCAAGTACACTTTTTGGGGGGAACACAACCCTGCATCCCCGCCATCACACAATCACTGTTGTTGTTTACGCAATCAGAAAATAGCTCATTATACTGTAAATTGAGATCTGGATTAGGTGGGCATCATTTGAAAGCGTGTTCTATTGCCAATATGACTAGCTAAGTTATAAAATACGATTTTACAGTGTTAGGCTTTCACAGGGCAGTTCAGAGGAAGAGATTGTAATTTTTGTGCTCATAGAAAGAAGTCATGCGTGCATTCAGATGTGCGTTCCGCGGCAAATTTTCTTCAGATTAGAAAAACGTAGGCTCATTCTGTTCAGAACAACCCAGGGCACAATGCCATGTCATCTTGTAATTGTACATCAAACATAGTGATCATAAACTTTGACACTGTATAAGTTATGATATGGAGTGCATATTTGGACTTGCACGTACGACATCAAAGTGGTATTTATTATACTCCTCTTTCAAAATACATAGAGTCCTCTTAATTTACAGGATTTCCCTCACTTAGACAACAAAACAATTGCAAAAGTTGCGCAATTAGCGGGAGGGATGAGGGCAATTTATTGTTGCGTGCGGTGCTCAAGTTCAGAAAGGCTGACAGTCAAAATCTATACAGCGCTGTGAATCGCAGAGCCTAGACTCTGACGTCATTTAGAGCATGTTATTGTACAGACAGTGCGATTGTCAGTGCCCAAATCTGCCATTTTCAACCTGTATACGGGTTTGAGTGTAAAGGGTTATTACAAGATAAGCAATCTAGGTAAAAGTAGATTTTTTTTGTAGTGTGGCATTCTTTGCTGTGATTGGTAAGTGCCCAAAGGTTCTTTGCTGTGATTGGTTGCTGAGAGATGAAGAGAGAAGCGCTACCAGTGGGGCTGGTACATTATAATGACTCAATCGCCATGGTGACAAAGAGGCCATCTCATCAACCCCTCACATAGCGATGGAATACTTTTCCTTCCTAAAAGATGGGCTCAAGAGCTGTGACCCCTTGTTCCTCGCTCCCACTCCCTCTCCCAATTCTGCCTCTCTCGCCCCCAACACACAGAGAGGACTCATAATGGAAAGCTCTCTCCTGCTATCCTGTTAACAAAGCGCAATCACTCCATAATGTCAAAAGGTGACCTTTGAATGTTTGAGGCTTGCACTCCCTTCCAGTGTACTATCCTGGAGGGGCCGCAGGAGCTTCAAAATAGTTTAGAGTGGTATCAGTCCAAATATTCTGCCTGAGAGGAAAATCATCAGCCTTGGGTTGTACATAAGCACCCTACTCAGTAATGTGTTTTGTAGGAGGCGGTGAATCACAGCAATACACTTCACCTTTCCAATGTTGGACGTTCATTTAGTGTTTGTATGATACTGATGGCAATCCACCATTTACAGTGATTTGAGAATGTATTCACTCCCATTGGCATTTTCCCTATTTTTTTTGCCTTACAACCTGGAATTAAAATAGCTTTTTGGGGGGTTTGTATCATTTGATTTACACAACATACCTATCACTTTGAAGATGCAAAATATTTTTTGTGTGTGAAACAAACAAGAATAAGACAAAAAAAATAGAAAGCTTGAGCGTGCATAACTATTTACCCCCCAAAGTCAATCATTTGTAGAGCCACCTTTTGCAGCAATTACAGCTGCAAGTCTCTTGAGGTATGTCTCTATAAGCTTGGCACATCTAGCCACTGGGATTTTTGCCCGTTCTTCAAGGCAAAACTGCTCCAGCTCCTTCAAGTTGGATGGGTTCCGCTCGTGTACGGCAATATTTAAGTCATACCACAGATTCTCAAGTGGATTGAGGTCAGGGCTTTGACTAGGCCATTCCAAGACATTCAAATGTTTCCCCTTAAACCACTCGAGGTTTGCTTTAGCAGTATGCTTAGGGTCATTGTCCTGCTGGAAGGTGAACCTCTGCCCCAGTCTCAAATCTCTGGAAGACTGAAACAGGTATCCCTCAAGAATATCCCTGTATTTAGCGCCATAGAGGTGAAATAATTACAATTTAGCATTAACACTGGAGTGATAGATGTGCAGATGATGATGTGCAAGTAGAGATACTGGGGTGCAAAAGAGCAAGAAGATAAATAACAATATGCGGATGAGGTAGTTGGGTGTGCTATTTACAGATTGGCTGTGTACATGTACAGTGATCGGTAAGCTGCTCTGACAGCTGATGCTTAAAGAGAGGGAGATATAAGTCTCCAGCTTAAGTGATTTTTGCAAATCATTCCAGTCATTGGAGGCAGAGAACTGGAAGGCGGCCAAAGGAAGTGTTGGCTTTGGGGATGACCAGTGAAATATACCTGCTGGAGCGTGTGCTACGGGTGGTGTTGCTATGGTGACCAGTGAGCTGAGATAAGTTCGGGGCTTTACCTAGCAAAGACTTATAGATGACCTGGAGCCAGTGGGTTTGGCGGCGAATATGTAGCGAGGGCCAGCCAACGAGAGCATACAGGTGGGTAGTATATGGGGCTTTGGTAACAAAATGGATGGCACTGTGATTGACTACATCCAGTTTGCTGAGTAGAGTGTTGGAGACTATTTTTTAAATGACATCGCCGAAGTCAAGGATTGGTAGGATAGTCAGTTTTACAAGAGTATGTTTGTCAGCATGAGTGAATGAGGCTTTATTGCGAAATAGGAATTTAATTTTGGATTGGAGATGCTTAATGTGAGTCTGGAAGGAGAGTTTACAGTCTAACCAGACACCTAGGTATTTGTAGTTGTCCACATATTCTAAGTCAGAACCGTCCAGAGTAGTGATGCTAGTCGGGCTGGCCGGTACAGACAGCAATTAAACACCAAGCTGTTTAAAATCAAAAGAAATCAGCCAAGACCTCAGAAAAAAAAATTATACCTCCACAAGTCTGGTTCATCCTTGGGAGCAATTTCCAAGCGCCTGAATGTACCACATTCATCTGTACAAACAATAGTATGCAAGTATAAACACCATGGGACCACGCAGCTGTCATACCGCTCAGGAAGGAGATGTGTTCTGTCTCCTAGAGATGAACGTACTTTGGTCTGAAAAGTGCAAATCAATCCCAGAACAACAGCAAAGGACCTTGTAAAGATGCTGGAGGAAACACATACAAAAGTATCTATATCCACAGTAAAACAAGTCCTATATCGACATAATCTGAAAGGCCGCTCAGCAAGGAAGAAGCCACTGCTCCAAAACCGCCATAAAAAAAGCCAGACTACGGTTTGCAACTGCACATGGTGACAAAGATTTTACTTTTTGGAGAAATGTCCTCTGGTCTGATGAAACTAAAATAGAATTGTTTGGCCATGATAACCATCGTTATGCTTGGAGGAAAAAGGGGTAGGCTTGCAAGCCAAAGAACACCATCCCAACCGTGAAGCATGGGGTGGCAGCATCATGTTGTGGGGGTGCCTTTCTGCAGGAGGGACTGGTGCCCTTCACAAAATAGATGGCATCATGAGGTAGGAAAATTATGTGGATATATTGAAGCAACATCTCAAGACATCAGTCAGAAAGTTAAAGCTTGTTCGCAAATGGGTCTTCCAAATGGACAATGACCTCAAGCATACTTCCAAAGTTGTGGAAAAATGGCTTAGGGGCAACAAAGTCAAGGTATTGAAGTGGCCATCACAAAGTCCTGACCTCAATCCTGTCGAACATTTGTGGGAAGAACTGAAAAAGCCTGTGTGAGCAAGGAGGTCTACAAACCTGACTCAGTTACACCAGCACTGTCAGGAGGAATGGGCCAAAATTCACCCAACTTATTGTGGGAAGCTTGTGGAAGACTACGCGAAACGTTTGACCCAAGTTCAACATTTTAAATGAAATGCCACCAAATCTTAATTGAGTGTATGTAAACTTCTGACCCACTGGGAATGTGATGAATGAAATAAAAGCTGAAATAAATCATTCTCTCTACTACTATTCTGACATTTCACATTCTTAAAATAAAGTAGTGATCCTAACTGAACAAGTTTTTTCTAGGATTAAATGTCAGGAATTGTGGAAAACTGAGTTGAAATGTGTTTGGCTAAGGTGTTTGTAAACTTCCGACTTCAACTGTACATGTGCGTGCAAACGTGTGTTTACATTGGTATGCTGTCGTCACCATCAACATTTTTATGCAAGGCACGTTTAAATATTTAATGAGATGTAAGTGGTTTTGATATGCTACGTAAGCATATTTTCAGCTTTTTGTTGGCGAAACAAAACACAACGTTGATGGGACACTATAGATGTATAAAATGTCATTATGCAATGGTACAAAGAATGTAAATGGTCTCATAACCTTATTGCTTATTGTAGTTGGTCCATGAGTCAGAATTTACATATCTCCAATGCTCTTGGCAAATTACACATATTTTGGGAGACTACTTGCTTGATATAGATTTGTTACAGGCCCTGTTGTACAGCAATGTCTCCCTAACACACAAAGCCATAGCACCATATTGATAATGCATTGCATATTACTGCTGGTATGCAAAATGATTCTCGCTGACAATTTGTTATCTTGTCAGTGCTGGGGGCTGTCCAGACTATAGCTTTAATCACCTCTGCAGTCATAATCATTGAGGCAACGCCACCAGATATCCTCCCAAAGATGGCCCCAACCTCCCATTTTCGGGTTCTGCCCTCAAACCATTTCCCACCTCTTTTTTGTCGCCTTTTTCCAGAGACCTTTGATGTTATTTGTGTCCTGAGGCCAACCAAAAGTACAGAGCAAGATGGATTTTTATTCACTGTTAGATTTTGTTTTGTCTCGTTTCTTCTCCAAGTTTTTCAGCAACACAGCACATTTATGGCTGAGGGGATTGAGGCAGAGCCTCAGGGAGGTATCGCTATTGAAGTGTCTCTCTGCGTAAACCACTTGAAAGGCTCAGGTTTTAGTGGTGTGGATCAAATGCCATCTCCTCAAAAGTTGTTGAAATGGAATAAAACCGTTGCCAAAAAAATATTGTTTTTGCTTCAACGTTGCATTTCAACCAAAGGGATGAGTCACTTGTACGTTCTCGAAAACTATCTCTGCTCCGCTTTGAGTGAGCCATGCTTTGAGTGAGCCATGTCTGTAAGGACCCTGATGTATGGCAGTAAGCCTGCGTCAACACAATCAATTTGACCTCTGTCTTCAAAAGTGTCTGTCTGTTGTTGAACGGTACAAAGGCAACTCTGCTGTTATATAGCTCTGCACTACTGCATCTACACTGTAATGGATTCACCAAGGCCACATCTTTGTTAGTGTTCCAATGCAATTCCAAGAAATTAGCTGAACCAGATAGACTATTGACAGGAACTGGGTTAATACCCAGTGCACAATATGCAACAAGAAAAAAGAGGGAGCTCGTGTGATGACACATGGATTCCTTCTGCTGTTTTAGAAGGTCATTTAACGTGATCAACCATGGTAAGCAACAATCTCTGCAATTCTCTCCATCCCCCACATGGTTCATAGAAACTGTAATAACCCACTGGGAACACACTTGTTGAATCAACATGGTTTCCAAATCCTTTCAATGAAATTACATTGAACCAACGTGGAATAGATGTTGAATTGACGTCTGTGCTCAGTGGAAAAGTACAACAGCAAACCACACGTATGCAAATGTGCCCAGTTGCACCCACACAAATAAACACAATGCAAATCATCACTTATACAAACACGTCAGAGGCTTACAGAAGTGTGTGCACACTGAGTTTTTCACAAGCAACACCCACACACCGGTATTCAAATGAACAGGTGCCAATTGCTTCTCTAGCCAGCCATGGGGGTTGGGTGTCCACTTGCGCAGAACGCTTGTTTTATGAACTCTCCATGACACCAATGTGTGAATGTGCTCGGCAGCATACAGCCTCAATAATTTGTGGCCTGGCAGCTGATTTAGGATAAATGCTCTTATAGCCCTTCAGTAGGGTGGCCCTGAGGGCAGATACAAGCTTCACCCGACACAACACAACGCAAAACGTTTTGTCACAAAATGGGCAGCTCCTTGTAGTATGCACTGACTCCGCCCAAGCCCACGTGCATGTGTACAACTATGCATGTTAAGTTTGTATCGGCCCTAAGGTGCAAAGTAGCTTTCAAAGCTGCATCCTGATAAGCTCAGAGGAAATATTGTGAATTTTTCACCACATCTGGGCTTCACGATTAAACCGAAACAGGGTCACAAAGTGGCAGTTATACATGTACATGTGTTTAAAAGTTTTATAAGAGCCCAATTCAGATTTTTTTMGTATCATGTCTTAAAGTAATGATGGATTGTCGTTTCTCTTTGCTTATTTGAGCTATACTTCCCATATTATGGACTTGGTATTTTACCAAATAGGGCTATCTTCTGTATACCTACCTTGTCACAACACAACTGATTGGCTCAAACGCATTAAGAAAATAAATTCCACAAATTAACTTTCATCAAGGCACACCTGTTAATTGAAATGCATTCCAGGTGACTACCTCATTAAGCTGGTTGAGAGAATGCCAAGAGTGTGCAAAGCTGTCACCAAGGCAAAGGGTGGCTACATTGAAGAATCTAAAATCTAAAATCTATTTTGATTTGTTTAACACTTTTTTGGTTACTTCATGATCCCATATGTGTTATTTCATAGTTTTGATGTCTCCACTATTATTATAGAATGTAGAATATAGTAAAAAAATCAAGAAAAACCCTTGAATGAGTAGGTGTGTCCAAACTTTGGACTGGTACTGTATATAAACCAAATGCATGCTTTTCAACCATTCGCTGCCTGCACCCGCCCGCCCGACTAGCATCACCACCCTGGACGGTTCCGACCTAGAATATGTGGACATCTATAAATACCTAGGTGTCTGGCTAGACTGTAAACTCTCCTTCCAGACTCATATTAAACATATCCAATCCAAAATCAAATCAAGAATCGGCTTTCTATTTCGCAACAAAGCCTCCTTCACTCACGCCGCCAAACTTACCCTAGTAAAACTGACTATCCTACCGATCCTCGACTTCGGCGATGTCATCTACAAAATAGCTTCCAATACTCTACTCAGCAAACTAGATGCAGTTTATCATAGTGCCATCCGTTTTGTTACTAAAACACCTTATACCACCCACCACTGCGACCTGTATGCTCTAGTCGGCTGGCCCTCGCTACATATTCGTCGCCAGACCCACTGGCTCCAGGTCATCTACAAGGCTATGCTAGGTAAAGCGCCGCCTTATCTCAGTTCACTGGTCTCGATAACAACACCCACCCGTAGCACGCGCTCCAGCAGGTATATCTCACTGATCATCCCAAAAGCGAACACCTCATTTGGCCGCCTTTCCTTCCAGCTCTCTGCTGCCTGTGACTGGAACGAATTGCAAAAATCGCTGAAGTTGGAGACTTTTATTTCCCTCACCAACTTTAAACATCTGCTATCTGAGCAGCTAACCGATCGCTGCAGCTGTACATAGTCCATCTGTAAACAGCCCACCCAATTTACCTACCTCACCCCCCATACTGCTTTTATTTATTTACTTTTCTGCTCTTTTGCACACCAGTATCTCTACTTGCACATGATCATCTGATGATTTATCACTCCAGTGTTAATCTGCTAAATTGTAATTATTCGCTCCTATGGCCTATTTATTGCCTACCTCCTCATGCCTTTTGCACACAATGTATATAGACTCATTTTTCCCCCTACTGTGTTATTGACTTGTTTATTGTTTACTCCATGTGTAACTCTGTGTTGTTGTCTGTTCACACTGCTATGCTTTATCTTGGCCAGGTCGCAGTTGTAAATGAGAACTTGTTCTCAACTAGCCTACCTGGTTAAATAAAGGTTAAATAAAAAAAATAAAAAATATACATTGGGTCCTAAAATTCAAAATAAAATAGCTAAATGATACTGGGTATGACCATCATAAAACATTTCCAAAGGTGAGGTTTTCATGCATACTTTAAACCGAACTGAATGTAAACATTTTTTAATAATAATCAACAACAGAACAATTGTTAAAGTCACATTTGTTGATAGTACCCCATGTTACTGTCCCCACTACATCAAATAAATACTTAAATACACAGAATTTTGTCCTGGAAACATTTAACTGAAATACTGTAGAATTCCATTAATTCCAATGAAAAATCTTTATTTTCTCTGTCACATTATTATGGTGGAGTTGGCTGTCTCATGATGAGGTATAATTTTCCCACTCTGTACGCACCAGACTATAATCACAGACTCTTATCTCTCCCCACAATATATCACTAAGATGTAAAGCTCTCCGCTGATATGCTTTGTGATTTGTAACTCATTCATCTGTGGGAGTTCCTATTGCGGTAAGCGATGGGCCATGGATGACAGAGTAGGAACAATGGGGATATCAATTAGAGCAGAAGGACTCGCCCACCCGTCTCCCTCTATACTCCAAACTCTCCATACACTCCAACACATGGGCGGGTTAACAGTTGAGTGCTGCTCTGCCACCTCCCTCCCAACGAGAGATCTTCAAATGATCCAAATCGAAAAGAGGAAAGACTGGCTTCACACCCCATTTATCCCAATGCAAACATAAATCATTGGAATTAACTCACATTGCCAGCCAGGAAGCTCCAGACTGTGGTTCTACAACTCTCTGCATCCTCCCACTTTCCTTCCCCTGTAAGTGCTTTTATTCAGGGAATTATTCTCTTTCTTCATGATTGCTAGTGTTCTCATTTTTAGAAACACATTTTCTCGGTCTGTACATTCTTGCTCTAAAAACGTTGTGATTTTGCTACATGTGGCTGCCAATCATTGGTGGAACAATGGGGGTCAAACATGGTGGAGATGTTTGTGTAAAATTTTAACCCATAAGAGTCTAATCCCTGTCTAAGCCGGGGGGTTCCACTAAGCTAGATGGAATTGTTTTAAGAAGGTCATACAAAGGATCATTTAGCTATTTGTTTGAAAATTAAGGAAGTGGAAGGGTTTGTCCTATATCTGAGAGATATAAGAAAGATCAGGAAACACACACATATACAGTATATATATATATATATATATACATACACACATACAGTGGGGAGAACAAGTATTTGATACACTGCCGATTTTGCAGGTTTTCCTACTTACAAAGCATGTAGAGGTCTGTAATTTTTATCATAGGTACACTTCAACTATGAGAGACGGAATCTAAAACGAAAATCCAGAAAATCACATTGTATGATTTTTAAGTAATTAATTTGCATTTTATTGCATGACATAAGTATTTGATACATCAGAAAAGCAGAACTTAATATTTGGTACAGAAACCTTTGTTTGCAATTACAGAGATCATACGTTTCCTGTAGTTCTTGACTAGGTTTGCACACACTGCAGCAGGGATTTTGGCCCACTCCTCCCTACAGATCTTCTCCAGATCCTTCAGGTTTCGGGGCTGTCGCTGGGCAATACGGACTTTCAGCTCCCTCCAAAGATTTTCTATTGGGTTCAGGTCTGGAGACTGGCTAGGCCACTCCAGGACCTTGAGATGCTTCTTACGGAGCCACTCCTTAGTTGCCATGGCTGTGTTCTTCGTGTCGTTGTCATGCTGGAAGACCCAGCCACGACCCATCTTCAATGCTCTTACTGAGGGAAGGAGGTTGTTGGCCAAGATCTCGCGATACATGGCCCCATCCATCCTCCCCTCAATACGGTGCAGTCGTCCTGTCCCCTTTGCAGAAAAGCATCCCCAAAGAATGATGTTTCCACCTCCATGCTTCACGGTTGGGATGGTGTTCTTGGGGTTGTACTCATACTTCTTCTTCCTCCAAACACGGCGAGTGGAGTTAGACCAAAAAGCTCTATTTTTGTCTCATCAGACCACATGACCTTCTCCCATTCCTCCTCTGGATCATCCAGATGGTCATTGGCAAACTTCAGACAGGCCTGGACATGCACTGGCTTAAGCAGGGGGACCTTGCGTGCGCTGCAGGATTTTAATCCATGACGGCGTAGTGTGTTACTAATGGTTTTCTTTGAGACTGTGGTCCCAGCTCTCTTCAGGTCATTGACCAGGTCCTGCCGTGTAGTTCTGGGCTGATCCCTCACCTTCCTCATGATCATTGATGCCCCACGAGGTGAAATCTTGCATGGAGCCCCAGACCGAGGGTGATTGACCGTCATCTTGAACTTCTTCCATTTTCTAATAATTGCGCCAACAGTTGTTTCCTTCTCACCAAGCTGCTTGCCTATTGTCCTGTAGCCCATCCCAGCCTTGTGCAGGTCTACAATTTTATCCCTGATGTCCTTACACAGCTCTCTGGTCTTGGCCATTGTGGAGAGGTTGGAATCTGTTTGATTGTGTGTGGACAGGTGTCTTTTATACAGGTAACGAGTTCAAACAGGTGCAGTTAATACAGGTAATGAGTGGAGAACAGGAGGGCTTCTTAAAGAAAAACTAACAGGTCTGTGAGAGCCGGAATTCTTACTGGTTGGTAGGTGATCAAATACTTATGTCATGCAATAAAATGCAAATGAATTATTTAAAAATCATACAATGTGATTTTCTGGATTTTTGTTTTAGATTCCGTCTCTCACAGTTGAAGTGTACCTATGATAAAAATTACAGACCTCTACATGCTTTGTAAGTAGGAAAACCTGCAAAATCGGCAGTGTATCAAATACTTGTTCTCCCCACTGTATATATTTTTTTACATGTATTTATCTTCTTATTTTTGGCACTAAACATTCTCCATATATACTTAGAATAATTGTTCAACTGGTACAGGGGGACCATCAGACAACTCTTATGAGGCATGTGTGTTGAGGCCTGTGCATAATAGTTTCTAGGCCAAACCATTCAGACAGACGTTTTTGTGAGAAGACCGATTTTTCGGGTTGTCTCATGGTCTGATAAACACCGCTCTAGCTCTGTCACCTTTCACCGCAGATGCAGAAGTGGAACATTGACAAATATCTTTAATTTTTAATGGGGATTTTTATATTATGCTAATTCAATTTCTGAGAGGCGCAGACAGGAGGTTAATCACTGCCCTTAGTACTGGAGGTTAATAGGAGGTTAATCACTGCCCTTAGTACTGTCCTGACTTTCTCTCTGCAAAGTACTGGGAAATTACATTTATGGGCCTTTTTTATCTTGCCTAAGCGTTTACCCCACGTTTAGCGGAAAAATACATCAAAATATAGGGAGAATTACCTTACTCAAGCGATCAGCGTTGACCTAATCTTGGAAATCCCAGATCTAGGGCAACAGCACTAGGTCTGGGAAACATGAGGGATTTTCTCTGCAACTTCGAAAGGGGAGAAAAAAAAAATCAGGGGTGGCTGTTCTTCAGACAGATAACTCTCCCAACAAATTACGAGTATTCGTAGGTGAGTTTTAAATACGAGCGAGAATTGTGCTCTTGAGAAATAATCCCTTTGGAAACATGACAGAGGTGGACACAATGCGGACAATGATAGCTAGGCTAATTATAGCCACAGCCAGTCAGTGGATGTAAACTCATTACGCTAACGTTAGCCGTCGCGGAGCATGCAAACTACTGACTTTCGAAATACATTAATTGAAAATATCTTCCACGAGCTCCATATAAGCTAGCTACCAATTTTGTGTCCAGTGGGGATGTTAATGCCAGGACACAAACTGATAAGGCTCTAGATGGATTTCCAGCACGTTCATTTCCGCCTAGACCAACCGACGCTAGTACCTGTGCAGACGTTTAAAGCCATCCCCCGCCCCTACTTCGGCCAATCAGATCACGTCTCTCGGTTCGTACTCCCCACCTACAAGCAGCAACTCTAGAGGGAGTCACCAACATAGAGAATAGTGAGGCACTGGACAGAGGAGGCAGACTCAGTACTGCAGGATTGTTTTAAGAATACTGATTGGAATATATTCAAAGATTCATCCACCCAGGACTCATCCATCCAAATTGGGGAATATACATGGACAGTCACAGGCTTCATGGATAGTCACAGGCTTCATTCACAATACCAAGCCATTCAAGAAGACTCTTGCTGCTCCGGACGACCAGGTGACATGAGGAAAACTCTCCAAAGAGTGAATATTCACAAAGCCGCCGGCCCAGATGGCATCCCTGGCGCGTCCTCAGAGTTTGTACCGACCAGCGGGCGGGCGTCTTCTCTGACGTCTTCAACCTGTCCCTGTCCCAGGCTGTAGTCCCCATCTGCTTTAAGCAGACCACCATCGCCCTGTCATGCTCCACTCGGTCATCATGAAGTGCTTTGAGAGGCTGGTCATGGCCCAAATAAAGGTCAGTGTGCCAGGCACACTGGACACACTCCAATTTGCCTATCACTCTAACAGATCCACGGATGATGCCATTTCCCTCGCTACTCACATGGCTGCAGCACATCTGGACAAAAGGAACACCTATGTGAGAATGCTGTTCATTGACTACAGTTCAGCATTCAACACTATCGTTCCCTCCAAGCTTGACAACAAGCTCAGAGCCTGGGTCTGCAACTGGATCCTGGAATTCCTGACGGGCAGACTACAGGCTGTGAGGATTGGCAACAACACCTCCTCCACACTCACTCTTAACACAGGGCCCTCCCCCTGTGTAAAGAAATTTGGCATGAAAATCGGCATGCCGCCCGGGTCCTCTCCAAATACTACCGCTGCACCATTGAGAGCTGGTACGGGAATGGCTCCGTCCATTACCGCAATGCCCTCCATTGGGTAGTGAAGACCGTGCTCCCACCCGTCAAGGACATCTACGCTAATACCAACAGGCTCAGAGACAGTTTCTATCTATAAGCCATCAAACTGCTGAACACTTGAACTGGACTGACCACCTGCTCTGATTCTCTGAACTTTAGCACAAATGCACAAACCTATACAAACATACACACACACACATACAGTGCATTGGAAAGTATTCAGACCCCTTCCCTTTTTCCACATTTTGTTACATTACAGCCTTATTAAAATGTATTTAAAAAATATCTACACACAATACCCCATAATGACAAAGTGAAAACAGGTTTTTAGAAATGTTTGCAAATGTATCAAAAAACAAAAACACCTTATTTACATAAGTATTCAGACCCTTTGCTATGAGACTAAAAATTGAGCTCAGGTATATCCTGTTTCCATTGATCATCATGTTTCTACAACTTGATTGGAGTCCACCTGTAGTAAATTCAATTGATTGGACATGATTTGGAAAGGCACAGTTGACAGTGCGTGTCAGAGCAAAAACCAAGCCATGAGATTGAAGGAATTGTCCGTAGAGCTCCGAGACAGAATTGTGTTGAGGCACAGATCTGAGGAAGGGTACTAAAACATTTCTGCAGCATTGAAGGTCCGCAAGAATACAGTGGCCTCCATCATTCTTATATGGAAGAAGTTCGGAACCACCAAGACTCTTCTTAGAGCTGGTTGCCTGGCTAAACTGAGCAATCGGGGGAGAAGGGCCTTGGGCAGGGAGGTGACCAAGAACCTGGTGGTGACTCTGACAGAGCTCCAGAGTTTCTCTGTGGAGATGGGAGAACCATCCAGAAGGACAACCATCTCTGCAGCACTCCACCAATCAGTCCTTTATGGTAGAGTGGCCAGACGGAAGCCACTCCTCAGTAAAAGGCACATGACAGCCTGCTTGGAGTTTGCCAAAAGGCACCTAAAGGACACAGACCATGAGAAACAAGATTCCCTAGTCTGATGAAACCAAGTTTGAACTCTTTGGCCTGAATGCCAAGCATCACATCTGGATGAAACCTGGCACCATCTCTATGGTGAAGCGTGGCGGCAGCATCATGCTGTGGGGATGTTTTTCAGTGGCAGAGACTGGGAGACTAGTCAGGATCGAGGGAAAGATGAACAGAGCAAAGTAGAGAGTTCCTTGATGAAAATCTGTTTCAGAGCGCTCAGGACCTCAGACTGGGGCAAACGTTCACCTTCCAACAGGACAACGACCCTAAGCACACAGGCAAGACAACACAGAAGTGGCTTGGGGACAAGTCTTTGAATGTCCTTGAGTGGCACCGCCAGAGCCTGGACTTGAACCCGATTGAACATCTCTGGAGGGAGAGACCTGAAAATAGCTGTGCATCCAACCTGGCAGAGCTTGAGAGGATCTGCAGAGAAGAGAAACTCCCCAAATACCAAGCTTGTAGCTTTTTTATACATTTGAAAAAAAAAACACATGAACTGTTTTTGCTTTGTCATTGTGGGGTATTTTTTTGTAGATTGATGAGGGAATGTTTTTTTCCTACATTTTAGAATAAGGCTGTAACGTAACACAATGTGGAAAAGGTCAAGGGGTCTGAATACTTTCCGAATGCATTGTATGCATTCCTGCCACACACGCATCACAACTACTGCTAACAGATTCTTATTATTCTGCTCAATTTGTACACTTTCCCCCATCCCCCCTTCCCCAATACATGTGTAAATGTTGGGCTACGAATTGTGCCGTCCTGTCTTATACTTATGCTAAAATGTGTTATTCTAATCTTCTGCCATTTACTTTATGTTCGTATCTTATATTATTTCTTATTGTAGTAGTGTTGTCGAGAAGGAACCTGCAAGTAAACATTTTTTTGGATGACGTACAGTATAGCATGCGTATCCCGTACGGACGACTACTACAACTTTTCCTGACCAGGAAATAGGACAAAAGACCTCACTTGATTGTCGGAAAMGAMGGCYYYGSMGGGGGGGGGGGGGGGGATGTTGAATGTGGTTTTCACATGAAGAAAGCAACAATACACCCATGCTATGATGGCTTATGATGTCATACTTCGTGACGGCTGGTGTTAATTGGAGCTTCATTCAATCAAGCTCCATTAACAAATATCCTAACTCAGTCCAGAGAGAGAGAGAATTTTTATTTGATTTATTTAAGAACGACTGCCCCTTAAAAGCAACTTCTCATTTTGAAAACGGCGATATGAGTCAGAAACATTTATTCTAGTTTCAAGTGTCAATACAAAGTGTAAATATGATCATTTTGGTCAAAAAAGATGATAGGAATAAATATGTAAAGGAACGAGGGGTACAGTAACAGTTTTCCTTGGTAGCACCCAAGTCATGCCCGGTTCAGTTTTTGTTTTATGTCCCTATATAAAAATAGCAAAAAAGTTAAGATGATTGAGTGACAGGTTGGTGCTCTATCGCCGCTGTGTCAGCATAATGGACAGTGCACACCGCAGTGTGTGTAGGGAGCCAAGGGGTGCTATGGAAAGCCACTAGGCAGTTACGTATGACTCCTTTGAGTTTCCCTAAAAAGCAGGGGAAAAACGCTTCTCATCTTTCATTTTTGGTGGTAGGCTAAGTGGATAACGTGATACGCCTCCACCTGTAATATTTGACTTTGTCGGTGTCAAGTTTACTGTTGAAGCTGTTTTACTCTTAGCTAGCTAGCTGTATAAAGCATTAATGTTATTAGCCTTAGCCTATTTAGCTAGCTCGAACCAGCTAATCGGCCACGATGGAGATCAGAAAATTGGCTTTGCCAAAGTACCCAAACTAAGGAGAAAGAGAGCGATGAGCAGCAGCAGCAGCATCAAACCACTGAGGCCGTGATGGTGTTGCCGAGCTCCAGCTAGCTCTGTGTGCATATCCTACACATTCTTCCACAAGAGCCACCAGGATAATTCTGGCTTCACAGTCGCCTCCACCTCCGACTGTTGCTGACGATATTGGAACAGAGAAGCCAGCCCTGGGTAGCATAGAATCATATCTTAACCGGTTTTCTGTCCAAAAATGCTTTTCTGTCCAAAAACATTTCTGTCCAATGGTTTTTTGTACAAAAACGATAATTTAATAGCAATTGGTTCATAGGAAGAGAGTGGCTGGAATACCCAGTTACTCCAGATGCAGAATTTCGTTTCCCATAATAAAAGTGATGTGTTTTGTCCAATGCTAACGCAGACAAGGCCTTAACCCAAGCTGGGTATTCTAACTTGAAGAATGGCATTGATAGTACCAAATGATTTCCGAGGCCAGCACACCTCCCCACGGTGGAGCGTTGCCGCCGGAGACAGCTGGGGCTCTGTCTCTATTGTGGTCAAGGAGGGCACCATATCCAGCAGTGTCCGATACGTACCAACTCGGGATCCACGAGAGCCGAGGGAGGGTCACGTGATCTTCCACCTCCTGGGGGGCAGGTGTGACTATCCCCTCTTCATCACTTTCTGACATACCCTTTTTGATGTCGATCACACGAGTTGACTGTCGCTAATGTACTGTTTCTACAGCGTTAGTGGATTCTAGTGCGGGGAACTTTATTGACCAGACCCTTGCTTCCTATCTTATCACTTCATACCCGCTCTCCTCTCCTTTCCCAGTTCAAGCCCTCGATAATTGACCATTAGGATCTGGGATCATCACACACATAACCAAACCACTCATCCTCACTGTGGAGTCTGTACATCAGGAGAACATTCTCTTCTTCATCACCAGTGCACCAGCTCACAAGATCATCCTCGGCCTCCCCTGGCTTCAACGCCATAACCCCACCATCTCATGGTCGAGGAGGAAAATCACAGACTGGGCACCCGAATATCAGAAGAACTGCTTCCCTGTTCCCTTTGGTTCCACATCGGTTGAGAGTCCTGTGGTTGCCCTTCAGTCCAACGCCAGGTGGTCTTATGTATCGACGACATCCTGGTCCACTCGGCTACCTTGGAGTATCACATCGCTCATGTCCGAGTAGTCCTGGAACGCCTCCTGGCTAACCAACAGTTTTTTTAAGGCTGAGGAGTGCCAGTTTCATCAGGAGTCTGTCTCCTTCCTAGCTACCAAATCAGCCCGCAGGGAGTGAAGATGGAAATCAAGAAGGTTGATGCGGTCAAGTCATGGCCAGTCCCAACCACCATAAAGGGGTTACAATGGTTTTTGGGTTTTGCCAACTTCTACTGCTGTTGCATCAGGAACGTTAGCTCCATCAGCGCTCCTCTCACCTCTCCTCAACGGTGGTCCCCATTGGTTGGTGTGGAGTCCAGCAGCTGACGAGGCCATACCCCACAATGCCACATCGATACAACTTCTCAAAAAGGTAAGAAACAATCTAGCTGGTTGGTTTATCAAAATCTTGGTGGTATATCCAGTGGTGCCATGTCATGGTATGGAATGGCAAATCTAGGTTATGTAATGGCAATATGACTTCCTTACCCAGCTGAAGTTTTCAACGGCACTGCTTAGTGTGTAGGGCGCTGTCCATGGCACTGATAGACCACAGCAGAGATTTTGCGCCAACCTGTCACTTCTTGGTCAAAAGCACTCAATGGTCTCAGCATTTAAACTTGAATGTTTATTGTGGTAGTGTGATATAAGCATAATTCAATATAATTCCAATGCATTACACAAATGAGGGCCCTGGGTATAGCTACATGTCGGTATAATTCATCATAGAAATAGATATTCTATTATGGTTTTCTTGGTAGCCTGTTGGTTTTCGTGGTTGTAAATGGAACTGTATGTATTGGAACCGTGTTTATGGTAGGCTGGCATTGCTGAATTGGTTGCGTGGGTTGAAGTTATATACACAGAAGTGCACTTTGTCATTTCAGAAGGTTTTAGCTGAACTCACGAGCGGCATGATTTTCCATGTTTAAAGCAGGCCTATAGGCCTATTTACGTGACAAGACAGCAGTGCGTTGCTGCATCTGTCACGGTCGTCAAAAGAAGTGGACCAAAGTGCAGCGTGGTGAGCGTACATTTTCCTTTTATTTTACAAAACAACAAATGAAAAAACAACCGTGAAGCTTACAGGGCTATAGTGCCACTAACAAAGTTAACTACCCACACTGAAAGGAGGGAAAAGGGGCTACCTAAGTATGATTCCCAATCAGAGACAACGATAGACAGCTGTCCCTGATTGAGAACCATACCCGGCCAAAACATAGAAATAAAGAAACATAGAAAACAAAGCATAGAATTCCCACCCCAAATCACACCCTGACCAAACCAAATAGAGAAATAAAAAGGCTCTCTAAGGTCAGGGCGTGACATTATCTCAATGTTATTCACCTTTTGTTAACTGCATTTTGTTTACTGTTAATTTAACTAGCTGTAACAAGTGCGCTGAGAGTCGGGTAGCAAGTTCAGAGAGTGAGTGATTTAATAAATAAATGATACAAGAAACACAAACGCCATGAAAACAGAGTCAATAACACCTGAGGAAAGAACCAAGGGGAGTGACAGATATAGGGAAGATAATCAGCAGCCTGATGACCTAGAGGCCGGAGAATGAGTATACCTGACACGAGCCTAAATAAAGATTGTGTCAAGGCTTTATCGATCTGATATTTTGTTTCTAGACCTATAGTACGCCTACCGCTGTTTTGTTCTGTTCGCATTCATTCGTTCGCATTTCTATGCCAAACTGCTGTTTTTGTTTGCATGTAATGAATAACCAAGCAAAAATATAATTTAGCTCTCATTTAGCTATTTGCGCCTTACGGATTGTGGTTGTTGTGGATGGCTGTTCACAAATCTAAATATATATTTGAACCCAATAATGGTTGAATTTAAGCTGCCTATCAATCATTGTTTTTGAAACCAGAGGACAGCCAGTGAAAAATGCGCTCTGGCAAAAGATGCATAGTGCGGATCCCAGCCTATGAATTAAAAGTAGGGCTTTTATTACGCAATCTAAATCATGCTGATGAAAAACAAAAACACATCCACAGGCCTAATGGACACATACTCAAACTCACAAACTTTTTTGATAGACGTAAAGGGGCAATCTGTAGTTGCTACATCCATTTTTGGACTTATAAATATATAAATGTAAAGATTTAATTGTATTAATATATGTCATAGAATATAAGGACACAAGGCGAGACCCAAATGCAGACACAGGAGGCAGATGGTAGAGCTCCAATATTTATTATAACAAAGGGAGTAGGCAAAGGCAGGTCGGGGACAGGCGAGAGTTCATAAACCTGGTCAGAGTACAAACAGTACCAGACGATAGGCAGACTCGTGGTCAGGCCAGGCGGGTCAGAAACCAGATCCAAGTCCAAAACAGTACAAGGGGATAGGCAGGCTGGTAGTCAGAGCAGGCATAGTGGTCAGGCAGGTGGGTTCGGAGTCAGGACAGGCAAGGGATGAAACCAGGAGGACTAGAAACAAACAGAGACTGGGAAAAATAGAAGCAAGGAAAAACGATAGTTGACTTGGCAAACAAGACGACTTGGCACGGAGAGACAGGAAACACACACACATATACATATACATATATATATATATATACACACACACACCGGGGATAATAAGCGCTACCTGGAGGGGGTGGAGACAATCACAAGGACAGGTGAACCAGATCAGGGTGTCACAGTAGAAAGCAATGGGTTAGAAGAAGCCTATATAACCACCCCATAAAGTATAATTTTACATCTACAGTTGAAGTCGGAAGTTTACAGACACCTTAGCCAAATACATTTAAACTCAGTTTCACAATTCCTGACATTTAATCCTTTTAAAAAGTCCCTGTCTTAGGTCAGTTAGGATCACCACTTTATTTTAAGAATGTGAAATGTCAGAATAGTAGTAGAGAGAATGATTTATTTCAGCTTTTATTTCWTTCATCACATTCCCAGTGGGTCAGAAGTTTACATACACTCAATTAGTATTTGGTAGCATTGCCTTCAAATTGTGTTAACTTGGGTCAAACGTTTCAGGTAGCCTTCCACAAGCTTCCCACAATAAGATGGGTTAATTTTGGCCCATTCCTCCCGACAGAGCTGGTGTTACTGAGTCAGGTTTGTAGCCCTCCTTGCTCACACAGGATTTTTCAGTTCTTCCCACAAATGTTCAACAGGATTGAGGTCAGGACTTTGTGATGGCCACTTCAATAGCTTGACTTTGTTGTCCCTAAGCCATTTTTCCACAACTTTGGAAGTATGCTTGGGGTCATTGTCCATTTGGAAGACCCATTTGCAACCAAGCTTTAGCTTCCTGACTGATGTCTTGAGATGTTGCTTCAGTACATCCACATAATTTCCTTCTCATGATGCCATCTATTTTGTGAAGTGCACCAGCCCCTCCTGCAGCAAAGCACCCCCACAACATGATGCTACCACCCCCATGCTTCACGGTTGGGATGGTGTTCTTCGGCTTGCAAGCCTCCCCCGTTTTCCTCCAAACATAACGATGGTCATTATAGCCAAACAGTTCTATTTTTGATTCATCAGACCAGAGGACATTTATCCAAAAAGTATGATCTTAGTCCCCATGTGCAGTTGCAAACCGCAGTCTGGCTTTTTATGGCGGTTTTGGAGCAGTGGCTTCCTTGCCGAGCGGCCTTTCAGGTTATGTCGATATAGGACTCATTTTACTGTGGATATAGATACTTTTGTACCCATTTCCTCCAGCATGTTCACAAGGTTCTTTGCTGTTGTTCTGGGATTGATTTGCACTTTTCGCACCAAAGTACATTCATCTCCAGGAGACAGAACGTGTCTCCTTCCTGAGCGGTATGACAGATGCATGGTCCCATGGTGTTTATACTTGCGTACTATTGTTTGTGCAGATGAACATGGTACATTCAGGCGTTTGGAAATTGCTCCCAAGGATGAACCAGACTTGTGGAGGTCTACAATTTTTGATTTTCCCATGATGTCAAGCAAAGAGGCACTGAGTTTGAACATAGGCCTTGAAATACATCCACAGGTACACCTCCAATAGGCTCAAATGATGTCAATTAGTATACAGAAGATAGCCCTATTTGGTAAAAGACCAAGTCCATATTAAAAGGCAAGAACAGTTCAAATAAGCGAAGGGAAATGAGTCCATCAATATTAAAACATTTCAATAGCTCCAAATTTCAATGACAACCTCAAACCAAGTATAAATTGTAGAAATTCATATACAAATATTGAAAGCATTTAAGGTTGGGGGCAGTATTTTCACATCCGGATGAAAAGCATGCCCGGAGTAAACGGCCTGCTACAAAGCCATAAAAGCTAGAATATGCATATTATTAGTAGATTTGGATAGAAAACACTTTGAAGTTTCTAAAACTGTTTGAATGATGTCTGTGTATAACAGAACTGATATGGCAGGCAAAAACCTGAGAAAAAAATCCAACCAGGAAGTTGGAAATCTGAGGTTGGTCGATTTTCAGCTCAGCTCCTATTGAAGATACAGTGGTATATTGGTAATGTTGCACCTCCTAAGGCTTCCACTAGATGTCAACAGTCTTTAGAACCTTGTCTGATGCTGTTACTGTAAAGTGGGGCCGAAGGAGAGGGGAATGAGTCAGAGGTCTGCCAGCAGCCACGAGCTGACCATGCGCTGACTATGCGCGTTCACATGAGAGGGAGCTCTGTTCCATCYCACTTCTGAAGACAATGGAATTCTCCAGTTGGAACATTATTGAAAAACATCCGAAAGATTGATTCAATACTTCGTTTGTCATGTTTTTACGGACTGTAATATCACTTTTTAAACTTTTCATCCGTACTTTCCGCTGGACTTGAACGCGCGTCGTGAGTTTGGAAAGTGTACTGAACGCTAGAACAACAAGGAGGAATTTGGACATAGATGATGAACATTGCCGAACAAAATGAACATTTCTTGTGGAAGTGGGAGTCCTGGGAGTGCATTCCGACGAAGATCAGCAAAGGTAAGTGAAGATTTATAATGATATTCATGACTTTTGTTGACTGCATAATATGGCGGATATATTTGTGTCTTGATTGGGCTCTGAGCGCCCACTCAGATTTTTGCATGGTTTGCTTTTTCCGTAAAGCTATTTTGAAATCTGACACAGCGGTTGCATTAAGGAGAAGTGCATCTAAAATTCCATGCATAACAGTTGTATCTTTTAGCAATGTTTATTATGAGTATTCCTGTAAATTGATGTGACTCTCTGCAAAATCAAAGGATGTTTTGGAACTTCTGAACGTAAGGCGCCAATGTAAACTCATATATAGATTGGATATAAATATGAACTTTACCAAACAAAACATACATGTATTGTGTAACATGAAGTCCTGTGAGTGTCATCTGATGAAGATCATCAAAGGTTAGTGATTAATTTGATCTATATTTCTGCTTTTTGTGAATCCTCTCTTTGGCTGGAAAAATGGCTGTGTTTTTCTGTGAATAGGCACTCACCTAACATAATCGTTTGGTTTGCTTTCGTTGTAAAGCCTTTTTGAAATTGGACACTGTGGCTGGATTTACAACAAGTGTATCTTTAAAATGCTGTAAAATACATGTATGTTTGAGGAATTTTAATTATGGGATTTCTGTTGTTTTGAATTTGGCGCCCTGCAGTTTCACTGGCTGTTGAAGAGGTGGGACACTACCGTCTCACGTACCCTAGAGAGGTTAAGAGACAACTAAAAGATGTGCAACATGACAATGTCCCATTCACATTGTGTAATTTATTGACAGTCCCTAACTAGCCCCAGCAATAGGCTATCCAATGTCAAACCAACTGTGCCACGGTCAGCACACTAGCCAACTGAAGCTAAATGGTGAAAGAAGTTGGCTAGCATTAGCTAGCCTAGGCTACTTTAAGACACGAGACCTGGTTAGACTGTTTCAATTTAGGAGAAGGGTGAATGACTGTAACTGTCTACTGTTTTGGCAGATTGAATGTGCAAACTCTTGCCATGTGCGAACACACACACACACACACACACACGACAACCATATTAAACCCCCCACCCAAGACAACTCTTGTTTGGCTTCAGTCATGGCCACTGCATTAATTAATGACAATGCTGAAAAGGAGGCCAAATCAAGAATTTCAGCCCAAATTAATTAGCACCTTTTGGCAGAGCCCCCATTTCCCCCTACACACCTGATTTATTGATTCCTCCCTGTCCACAGCACCCCAAACCAGCATTAAATATAGACAAAAGAGGATTAGAAAATGACCGTTCATCACTTTTTGAAAGTCTACCATTAAATATGAATGGCCTTTATTCTCCTTTAGTCCAATGAAATGTAGACTGGGATTTTAGTCAAATCCAAGACATTTGGGGAGAACCTAAAACTTCACAAGTCCAGTTGCTTTACATAAATGTGTACTTTTCTTTCCCCATTTGAAGGTCTATGTAGTAACAGTACATCTTACAGTGAAGTATACTTCTATCCTATGCCTCCAGCCTCCAGTTATCCTTCAGAGTGTCACGATCGTTGGTTGAATTAATGGACCACGGCGCAGCGTACTTAGAGTTCCACATGTTTAATAAATATGAAACTCACCAAAAACAATACAGACGAAAACGAAACGTTCTGGGCTACTCACAGGTAGCTACACACAAAAAAAAAAACAGATCCCACAAACAACAGGTGGGAAAAGATAAATATGATCCCCAATCAGAGACAACGATAGACAGCTGCCTCTGATTGGGAACCATACCAGGCCAACATAGAAATAGAAAACATAGATTGCCCACCCTAGTCACACCCTGACCTAACCAAATAGAGAATGAAAAGGATCTCTAAGGTCAGGGCGTGACACAGAGAGCAGTAATAATGACAGAGGGTTCCCTGCTAACATATTTGGTTGCTGGGAAGTCGTGGGAACATGAGTTTCCTGACCGGTGAAACAAAGCTTTTTAAAAAGGTCCAATGCAGCCGTTTTTATCTCAATATTAAATCATTTTTGGGTATAGCTTATTAGCAAAAATAGCTTTTTAGCAAAAACCCCCTTTTTCAAGATGAAAAAAAAGCTAGACCTATCTGGAAGGTCTCAATGGGGAAGGGAAAACTGAAAACTACTGTAGCTGTTATTGCCAGAGGTTTGAAGCTCTCTTTCTTATTGGTCTATTAACTTGTGATGTCACCAGGAAGGCCAAATCTCCAACCCACCGCAACAGGCTGAACTTTCAGGCTGTCTTTTCAAACAGCTCTTACACTAAAAGGGAATTATCATAATTTCACAGTAATATTCCAACCTCAGTGTGGACGTACGGACATACATACAACTCAGGAAATCACGTTTTTGACACGCTGGGCCTTTAAACGTTCTTAAAACTAAAGCTAACATCCCAAACTGTTCTGCGAACGTTTGTTTTTAGGTTACAGGAAGGATATGTGAACATTTCATTGGAGTTCCTTGAAGGTTTACCTGGAAAGTTTCATTAACGCTCTGATAAATGATTTGAAGGTAATTCATTCAGTATAGAAGATTCTGAGAACATTCTCCAAATGTTGTGAACGTTTTGTCGTGGTTATTATTGAAAGTGTTCTTAACACTGAGAACGGAATTTAAAGATTATTCCCATGTTTTTGAATAACTTTCTTTAAACTTTCATTGAATATTTCAATAAGATTTCTGGTAGCAAATCAAATTGTATTTGTCACATGCTTGGTAAAAAACAGGTGTAGACAGTGAAAGGCTTACGGGCCCTTCCCACAATACAGAGATAAATAACAATAGGAATATAGTGCAAATCGGAAAGTTTTCAGACCCCTTGACTTTTTCCAACTTTTGTTACATTACAGCCTTATTCTAAAATGGATGAAATCATTCCCCCACCCCTCAATCTACACAGAAAAACTATAATGATAAAGCAAAACAGGTATTTAGAAATGTTTTCAAATGTATCTTATTTACATAAGTTTTCAGACCCTTTACTCAGTACTTTATTCAATAACCTTTGGCAGCGATTACAGCCTTGAGTCTTCTTGGGCATGACGCTACAAGCTTGGCACACCTGAATTTGGGGAGTTTCTTCCCAAATACAAAGTCATCAGCAATTCGATTTTCTCTAAATAATCAGGGTATCAAAGCCAATGACAAATGTTTTAAACTGCTGCTTTGCCTACTTGTGTTCTGGCTCTGGCCCAACCCATTGATTTCTGGACCAATCAGACAGCCTCTAATTTGTTTGCATTCGGTGAAGGATTGGGGAGGTACTCAGATCGAGACTCATTGCGGAGAAACTAACGTCCGTGGGCGTGGTGTTGCATTTGGCTGGAGCAAGGAGTCTGGGTAGCCAGGCAACAACGATCCTGCAACATTTCCAGAAAGTTGTGGGAAGGTCTTATGCCAAATTACCAGAGTACAACCATTCTCAAACCATGCTCTAATTGTTCTTTGAACGTTTTGTGCTAGCTGGGTGATTACAGGTGCAGTCTGCTTCAGGTGCATCCATAGTTATGGTTTAGGGTCAAGGAGCGTTAAACAGGTCTCCATCGTTTCCCACTGAATATTAAAGGCTTTCTCATGAATTTGTGTGTTTATGCTGCAAATAATCTCAGGCTCACACATGCATGAGTTCACACGCAAACACACACGTAAACACAATATCAAATATACACACAAACATGCTGTCTTTTAGATTGTGAGTTTAAAAAAAAAACTCTAATGATTTCTGCATCACAGCGGATGGAGTGTTTCTGGTCCAAGTCAAGGTTCTAGAGGGACTGCAGTGGAATTCCAAACAAAACTCATAGGAGGAGGAGGCTTTGGAGAAGGGGCCGAGGTGGGGGGTCCAGAGATCAGAGGGCGAAGGCTGCAAAAAAAATGCATCTTTAATCGTGCAGCTGTTTATACCTCATCCCACTTGAAGTGGAAAAGCCTGTACGGTGCAGAAACCTCTGCATTAATTATGCTCAATTTCATGATGATGCGTGGAGGAGAGCGCCCTTGGTAAACAAAGTCTTTTCACCGCCTGCGATGAAAGTTACATCAAAGTGGCATCAAGAGCTCTTCACAGAGCTAATTACCTTCAAGTTAAACTGTTGCTTGTCACTCACAAAGCATTGTCACTCACTCACTTAACTGGGGCAAATAATCTGACTGAAATAAACAGAAGAGTGAGAACAAGGTGGATAATGGATCCCAGTGCTGCCACCAAATGTGAGAACAGACAGTGTCATTGTGGCTGAGATGTAAGTAATTTGCTGGGATAAGAAATGAGTATTTAGATTGTTAACAATCTCATGTTGAAGCAGAGATTTATCTAATTCTTCAGATAAATTAAGAGATGGCGTAAGCATACCAAAACCATGGGATCACAAACTTATTGCATAGTTAATATTAATGATGAGAATAATATTATTATAACAATTGGTACTATAAATGTCAAAATCTTTACTGAAAGAGTGCTGTCAAATCCATTTAGATTTTGTATGCAATTAAAATATTTGATGTTAGGCAATTACAAATAACCCACTGGGCACAGATGTCAGTTCAACCTTTTCATTAACATGTGATTGAGTTGTCAACCAACGTGAATTCAAAGTAAAATCAAGAAAAATGTTAACGATGTCATTGGATTTAGGTTAAAAAGACAAGAATTCCCCCCCCCAAAAAATCATATTGATGCTTTTTTTTGCAAATCCAATCAGTTTTTCATGTTGATTCAACATCAAATATATACATTTTAAATGACGTGGAAATGTTGTTTCAACCAGTTTGTGCTCAGTGTGAACTATGAACTCAAATCATAAAGTTGGTTCAGCAAGCATGATCAATTTAACCATTCATAAACACGCATGATTTTCACACAAGTGACGGCACAGTGAAACAATTAAAGATGCAAGAAGATATTACATTGTTAATAATCCAATTAAATTTCCTCTCCTATTTTCTCCCGTACCGTGTTGCTTGACTTTTGTGCTCTGCTTTACTGTGTCATGCAGCAGCAGTCTTCTGATTGGTAGAAGGTGATCCAATTGCTAACAAATGTGTTTGGCAAAACACCACTCATTACAAACATAGGAACAAGTGTGTGTTGATGGAGGCAAAAGCAGACTGAATCAGTGAAGTTAAACAGTAATGAAACAGACAAATTCAGTCTGGATTCTGTACAAGGCCCAAGACAATGTGAAAAACTGGCTGCTGCCCATCACTAATGACAACCACGTCAATCAGTGAACGTTTGTCAATGAGATGAGCGAAGAGATTGAGGGTTGTACGTCTTCCCACGGTGGCAGCATGGCTAACATGATGACACTCGCAATAGGTGAGGATGACAAAACACCATGTCAAGATTGCTGCCATCAAATCAAATCAAATCAAGTTTATTTTATATAGCCCTTCGTACATCAGCTAATATCTCGAAGTGCTGTACAGAAACCCAGCCTAAAACCCCAAACAGCAAGCAATGCAGGTGTAGAAGCACGGTGGCTAGGAAAAACTCCCTAGAAAGGCCAAAACCTAGGAAGAAACCTAGAGAGGAACCAGGCTATGAGGGGTGGCCAGTCCTCTTCTGGCTGTGCCGGGTGGAGATTATAACAGAACTATGCCAAGATGTTCAAAATGTTCATAAGTGACAAGCATGGTCAAATAAGAATCATGAATAATTTTCAGTTGGCTTTTCATAGCCGATCATTAAGAGTTGAAAATAGCAGGTCTGGGACAGGTGGCGGTTCCATATCCGCAGGCAGAACAGTTGAAACTGGAATAGCAGCAAGGCCAGGTGGACTGGGGACAGCAAGGAGTCATCATGCCCGGTAGTCCTGACGTATGGTCCTAGGGCTCAGGTCCTCCGAGAGAGAGAAAGAAAGAGAGAACGAGAGAATTAGAGAGAGCATACTTAAATTCACACAGGACACTGGATAAGATAGGAGAAGTACTCCAGGTATAACCAACTGACCCTAGCCCCCCGACACATAAACTACTGCAGCATAAATACTGGAGGCTGAGACAGGAGGGGTCAGGAGACACTGTGGCCCCATCAGAAGAAACCCCTGGACAGGGCCAAACAGGAAGGATATAACCCCACCCGCTTTGCCAAAGCACAGCCCCCACACCACTAGAGGGATAACTTCAACCACCAACTTACAATCCTGAGACAAGGCCGAGCCATGAATACACTTCATCATTGTTTATCCGCTAACATGATCTATCCTCTATCAGAACAAAGAAAACATTTATGGAGAAACATTCACATTCATCAAACTCTTAGTGGTACATTGATTGGGAATGTTTTTTTTGTTTTTTTTAACGAGACAAGTCGGTTAACTTCTTTGGGGTAGGGGGCAGTATTTTCACATCCGGATGAAAAGTGTGCCCAGAGTAAACTGCCTGCTACTCAGGCCCAGATGCTAGGATATGCATATTATTAGTAGATTTTGATAGTAAACACTCTGAAGTTTCTAAAACTGTTTGAATGATGTCTGTGAGTATAACATAACTCATATAGCAGGCAAAAACCTGAGAAAAAATCCAACCAGGAAGTGGGAAATCTGAGGTTTTTAGTTTTTCAACTCTTTGCTTATCCAAGATACAGTGGAAATGGGGTCATGTTGCACTTCCTAAGGCTTCCACTTGATGTCAACAGTCTTTAGAACCTTGTTTGATGCTTCTACTGTGAGGTGGGGGCGAATGAGAGGGGATTGAGTAAGGTCTGCCATGAGCTGACCATGCGCTAACCATGCGCGTTCATGTGAGAGTTAGCTTGAGTTCCATTGTATTTCTGAAGACAAAGGAATTCTCTGGTTGGAACATTATTGAAGATTTATGTTAAAAACATCCTAAAGATTGATTCTATACTTCGTTTAAGAACAGATCATTTTTTACAATGACAGCCTAGGAACAGTAGGTTAACTGCCTTGTTCAGGGGCAGAATGACAGATTTTTACCTAGTCAGCTGGGGATTCAATCTAGCAACCTTTCGGTTACTGACCAAACGCTCTAACCACTAGGCTACCTAATGTGACAGATTATTGTCGTCATTACATGAAAGGACACTAAATAATATGAATACACTATTATTAAGACACGCATCCAGTGATACAGAAAGGTGCATGTTGGTAATGATTAGGGTGATGTATGAATCCCATGGTGTCCATTCTATATAGAGACAGGAAATGATCCTCAAATGCAGCTGTCTACACAAACAGACCTATTTTTTTTCGCATTATGGCAGTGCATTGTTATTGTAATTTCACTCGGTTCCCCCCCACACACACACACTCGGACATGCACACACTCCCACTCACGCACACAATCTAAATTACTACGTCAAGTTTGTGTCTCTGCAAATGCGTTGGATGCATTTGCAGTTTGTTTTTGTTATGTTTTGGGTTATTTTTTGAATGATGACTAGTAATTTTCTTTCAAACTGTTTCTGAACACTACTAAATTAATCTTGATAATGCCATGATTTATTCATGATTTTTCTTAATTAATCATGGGTATGATCTTTGTGCCTCTGTTGTTTTCACATTCATCGTCATTCATGATTTGCAAGCGTATAACGATAGGACGCAATTGGAGACAGTCGCTCCGTTTTGTACCGTCAAAACTGTGATTATATGTAGAAGCCAGACAACATAGTTTAAATTGAGCCTTTAAGATAAATATATCCTCAGAAACCGGGGGAGAGTAAGCGGTAGAGTGAGCGATCAGTTATACACAACCACAAACCAATCTGTGAGTAAAGCTACACTGAGACTCGAACCCAACAAGGCATAGCAGCTTCCCTTAGAGGAAAAGACAAAGTACAACTTGGAGATGCAAATGAGAGCAACAAAGAGCTACAGGATATCCAGGTAAACCAAGCTAAAAATGCTGTCAATGCTCACCAAAACAAATGAACTGTTACAATCTGTTGTTAAAAAAGTAGATTTGCTTAAAAGGAAAGTAGAGTTGTGTCACATGCATACAGTGGGGCAAAAAAGTATTTAGTCAGCCACCAATTGTGCAAGTTCTCCCACTTAAAAAGATGAGAGAGGCCTGTAATTTTCATCATAGGTACACTTCAACTATGACAGGCAAAATGAGAAAAGAAATCCAGAAAATCACATTGTAGGATTTTTAATGAATTTATTTGCAAATTATGGTGGAAAATAAGTATTTGGTCACCTACAAACAGGCAGATTCTGGCTCTCACAGACCTGTAACTTCTTCTTTAAGAGGCTCCTCTGTCCTCCACTCGTTACCTGTATTAATGGCACCTGTTTGAACTTGTTATCAGTATAAAAGCACCGGTCCACAACCTCAAACAGTCACACTCCAAACTCCACTATGGCCAAGACCAAAGAGCTGTCAAAGGATACAAGAAACAAAATTGTAGACCTGCACCAGGCTGGGAAGACTGAATCTGCAATAGGTAAGCAGCTTGGTTCGAAGAAATCAACTGTGGGCAATTATTAGGAAATGGAAGACATACAAGACCACTGATAATCTCCCTCGTCTGGGGCTCCACGCAAGATCTCGCCCCGTGGGGTCAAAATGATCACAAGAACGGTGAGCAAAAATCCCAGAACCACACGGGGGACCTAGTGAATGACCTGCAGAGAGCTGGTACCAAAGTAACAAAGCCTACCATCAGTAACACACTACGCCGCCAGGGACTCAAATCCTGCAGTGCCAGACGTGTCCCCTTGCTTAAGCCAGTACATGTCCAGGCCCATCTGAAGTTTGCTAGAGAGCATTTGGATGATCCAGAAGAAGATTGGGAGAATGTCATATGGTCAGATGAAACCAAATATAACTTTTTGGTAAAAACTCAACTCGTCGTGTTTGGAGGACAAAGAATGCTGAGTTGCATCCAAAGAACACAATACCTACTGTGAAGCATGGGGGTGGAAACATCATGCTTTGGGGCTGTTTTTCTGCAAAGGGACCAGGACGACTGATCCGTGTAAAGGAAAGAATGAATGGGGACATGTATCGTGAGATTTTGAGTGAAAACCTCCTTCCATCAGCAAGGGCATTGAAGATGAAACGTGGCTGGGTCTTTCAGCATGACAATGATCCCAAACACACGCCCGGGCAACGAAGGAGTGGCTTCGTAAGAAGCATTTCAAGGTCCTGGAGTGGCCTAGCCAGTCTCCAGATCTCAACCCCATAGAAAATCTTTGGAGGGAGTTGAAAGTCCGTGTTGCCCAGCAACAGCCCCAAAACATCCACTGCTCTAGAGGAGATCTGCATGGAGGATGGGCCAAAATACCAGCAACAGTGTGTGAAAACCTTGTGAAGACTTACAGAAAACGTTTGACTCTGTCATTGCCAACAAGGGTATATAACAAAGTATTGAGATAAACTTTTGTTATTGACCAAATACTTATTTTCCACCATAATTTGCAAATAAATTCATTAAAAATCCTACAATGTGATTTTCTGGAATTTTTTTTCTCATTTTGTCTGTCATAGTTGAAGTGTACCTATGATGAAAATTACAGGCCTCTCTCATATTTTTAAGTGGGAGAACTTGCACAATTGGTGGCTGACTAAATACTTTTTTGCCCCACTGTATACAGGGTGGGTGCGTGGACAAACTAGACAACAAAATTGGCCTTTTGGAAACAAAGGCACAAACATTTAGAAGATTAACTGGATCAGTTAGAAAACAAATCGAGAAAAAATAACATGAGAATATTGTCCCTACCGATTACCGGAGGATCTGGAGGATGCCATCAGATCGATGTGAAGCAGAAGAATGTTAAATACCTTCGCAAGAGAATCTTTAAGCTGTGGAACAATCAGACCAAAGTCAACATTCTGAGGGCACAGGCGGGAAAGGAGATCAAGATCCACGGCCAATCCATTCGATTCGTCCAGAACCTGTCTGCTAGACTGAGGGAAAAAAACACAAGCAATTAGTTCTGATCAGACAGTCACTGGAGGAAAAAGGGAAAAAAGGAAGTCTCAAGTCCGGTTCCTGGTAGTGCTGTAGGTATGGAAGGGAACACAGAGAATGGAGTTCACAAGCGCCGATGAAGCCCTGAACGGGCTGCAAGAAACCTTTCCAGTTGAAAGAGAACGCAGTGCCCTGGGGAGAGGTAGAAGTGAGAAAAAATACTAATAAGCACACTAGGCTACATACAGTGATGCCCAAGACCAGCTTATCGTAAATTGAGAAAATGTTCCTTCCCCCTCCCCACAATAAAATCTAGACTCTATTGTCCCCAAGTAATTGTTCTTCTCTAGGAAGTAACAGTAGCATTACCCGATGCCAATGAGATACAGTACATGGACACTGAAAATACAATATAAAAGAGGAAATATAGCATGTAAGTCGATAATTGTCAGTTGTTCTATGGGTGGGTGTGTGTGTGGGTGTATGTGTCTGTGAATATGAATATGAGGGCGGGATAGAGTGTGTGTGTGTGTGAATGAAGGAGAATGGATGAGTAAGTAGATGTATAGAGGGGTGTAAATGTGTTTGAGAAGAAGAGGGGGGGAGACAGAAGTTGAGATAAACGTGGCCTGGGTGGTTAAGGAAGGGCAAGGAGGGGAGGTGGTGGTAAGCTTGGCTTGAATTTCCTTTCTCTACCTAGGCGCGGGAAGCACCTCCATATTGTCTTATGATAAGCGTTCGGTATACACGGCTAATATCTCCGGCTCTGTTTTTATTTGATACATATTAGAAAAACATTKTAAAGTAGMTTTTMTCAACCGAGTTTCATCAGTTTATTCAACGTTTATTGGGACTTTTGGAGTTTTCCGTTCTTTGCGTCGAGAGAAACTGGGAACGTCATCAACATTGGCTAGCATTGTGGCACGAATTCGAATTCGACATTCTAAAACCAAACAACGATTTATCCTCGACCTAGGACTCCTTGTACAAGATTCTGATGGAAGCTCAACAAAAGTAAGAACAATTTATGATGTTATTTCGTATTTCTGTGGAAAATGTTATTCCTATTCTCTGCCGTTTTGGCGGGCGCTGTCTCGCAATAACGCAAGCTGTTTGTTATGGTAAAGTATTTTTTTTTAAATCTAACACAGCGGTTGCATTAAGAACCAGTGTATCTTTCATTTGCCATACAACAAGTATTTTTATGTAAAGTTTATGATGAGTTCTTTGGTCAGATTAGGTGAGTGTCCAAAATAGCTCCGGACATTCTGGTGAATCGATGCTACATATTCAATGTATAACCACGGTTTGCAGCTCTAAATATGCAAATTTTCGAACAAAACATAAGTGTATTGTATAACCTGATGTTATAAGACTGTCATCTGATGAAGTTGGTCAAGGTTAGTGATTAATTGTATATCTTTTGCGTTTGGCTATTGTGGTAAGCTAATATAATGCTATATTGTGTTTTCGCTGTAAAACACTTAAAAAATCACAAGATGTGTATCTTTCATTTGCTGTACACCATGTATTTTTCATAAATGTTTTATGATGAGTATTTAGGTATTTCACATTGCTCTCTGTAATTATTCTGGCTGCTTTGGTGATATTTTTGATGGTAGCTGCAATGTAAAACTATGATTTATACCTCAAATATGCACATTTTCGAACAAAACATAAATTTATTGTATAACATGTTATAAGACTGTCATCTGATGAAGTTGTTTCTTGGTTAGTGACTAATTATATCTATATTTGGTCGGTTTTGTGATAGCTACCTATGCGGTAGAAACATGGTGAAAATATGCGGTTGAGTCTTTGGCTATTGTGGTTAGCTAATAGAAATACATATTGTGTTTTCGCTGTAAAACATTTTAAAAATCGGAAATGATGGCTGGATTCACAAGATGTTTATCTTTCATTTGCTGTATTGGACTTGTGATTTCATGATATTTATATGCTATTATTTACTTGTGGCGCTATGCTAGGCTATGCTAGTCAGCTTTTACTGATGAGGATGCTCCCGGATCCGGGTTGGGTGTTAAGTAAAGGTTAAACCAGTAGCAAAATTATTACGAGTTCTTGACAGATTAGGAAAGGATGTCGAATCATTATTATTCCTTGTTTGTCATTACAAATAAGATTTAATGGCGGTTATTGGTGAGAATGGAGAGGTGCTTTATCCGGGGGATTAGGATGGGGTGAATGGGAGGGCATCAGACACTTCTCTGAGGTGTGCGTGGGGCCTCCACTCATCCCATTTCAGTCTCTTGGAGGAAAATACAGCATGGTAGCAACACATGACAACATGGCAGCAGCACAACATGGTAGCAGCACAAAACATGGTACAAACATTATTGGGCACAGACAACAGCACAAAGGGCAAGAAGGTAGAGACAATAATACATCATGCAATTTATAAAGTAATACAAACCAACTACAGTACGACCTTTTACTGCAGTGGGCCAAATCAGGGTCACACAGTGTTTCTTGGTAGTCTTCAACAAATCTACTTTGAAACAAAAGTCTACACCTCACAGACATAGATATGGGCAAAAAAAAGAAGACACCTGTACCATTTCAGATATAGAGTTGAAATGTATTACATTTTGAGTTTGCATTCCAATATTCCACTTTACAGTGCATTCGGAAAGTATGCAGACGCCTTGACTTTTTCCCAAAATGTTTACGTTATAGCCAATTTCTAAAATTGATTAAATTAAATTGTTTTCCTCAATCTACACACAGTACCTCATAAATGTTTAAACATGTATAAAAAACATAAATACCTAATTTACATAATTATTCAGACCCTTTGCTATGAGACTCGAAATTGAGCTAGGTGCATCCTGTTTCCATTGATCATCCTTGAGATGTTTCTACAACTTGACTGGAGTCCACCTGTGATAAACTCAATTGATTGGACATGATTTGGAAAAGCACACCTGTCTATATAAGGTCCCACTGTTGACAGAGCATTTCAGAGCAAAAACCAAACCAGGAGATCGAAGGAATTGTCCGTAGAGCTCAGAGACAGGATTGTGTTGAGGCACAGATCTGGGGAAGGGTGCGCAAAAAATGTCTGCAGCATTGAAGGTCACTAAGAACACAGTGGCCGCCATCATTCTTAGATGGAAGAAGTTGGGAACCACCAAGACTCTGAGCTGGCTGGCTGCCTGGCCAAACTGAGCAATCTGTGGAGAAGGGCCTTGGGTCAGGGAGGTGACCAAGAACCTGATGGTCACTCTGAGACAGCTCCAGAGCTCCTTTTTGGAGATGGAAGAACCTTCCAGAAGGACAACCATCTCTGCAGCACTCCACCAATCAGGCCTTTATGGAAGCCACTCCTCAGTAAAAGGCACATGACAGCCCTTTGTGAAGGATGGTGGGGGCAGCATCATGCTGTGGTGATGTTTTTCAGTGTCAAGGACTGGGAGACTAGTCAGGATCGAGGGAAAGATGAACGTAGCAAAGTACAGAGAGATCCTTGATGAAAACCTTCTCCAGAGTGCTCAGGACCTCAGACTGGGGCGAAGGTTCACATTCCAAAAGGACAACGACCCTAAGCACACAGCCAAGACAATGCAGGAGTGGCTTTGGAACAAGTCTCTGAATGTCCTTGAGTGGCCCAGCCAAAGCCCGGACTTAAACCTGATCAAACATCTCTGGAGAGACCTGAAAAAGTCAAGGAGTCTGAAGACTCTCCGTATGCTCGTGTTTCGAAGGACGCGTGGCTCTCGACTTTCACCTCTCCCGAGTCCGTAGGAGAGTCTTCAAGACTGTAACTACCGATTGGATGTCAGGAAATTGGGGAGAAAAAGGGGTAAAAGTACAAAAAAATAAAAACACTAGTTGAGAACACAATATGGAACGAAACGTATTCTACAAGGACCACTTCCTAAATACATAACCTTATGGAACAACCCTTGGATAGCTTTTCAGAATTCACATAACTAACCGTAAATTAAAATGAATGCTTTATCCAGTATAAACAAACGTATTATACAAGAGACAAAATGTAGAAACTCTACAGCACAATGACAGAGTCATTTAATTTTTTTGTACTTTTACCCCTTTTTCTCCCCAATTTCCTGACATCCAATTGGTAGTTAGAGTCTTGTCCCATTGCTGGAACTCTCCTACGGACTCGGGAGAGGTGAAAGTCGAGAGCCACGCGTCCTTCGAAACACGACCCCGCTAAGCCGCACTGCTTCTTGACAATGCTCGCTTAACCCGGAAACCAGCCGCACCAATGTGTCGGAAGAAACACAGTCCAACTGGCAACCGAGGTCAACTTGCAGGCGCCCTGGCCACCACAAGGAGTCGCTAGAGCGCGATGGGACAATAAAATCCTAGCCGGCCAAACCCTCCTGTAACCTGGACGACGCTGGGCCAATTGTGCACCACCTCATAGGTCTCCCGGTCACGGCAGGCTGTGACAGACTAGGATCGAACCCGGAGCTGTAGTGACGCCTCAAGCATGCAGTGCCTTAGACTGCTGTGCCACTCGGGATGCAACAGTGTTCTTAACTATGAAGTTGTGAATGTTCTTAGCTTAATACTTTTGAAAATAGACACGTAGAAACATTGTGAATGAGCATGCGCTTCCTCAATATGTACCCATTGTTGTAAAACAAATCATTTCTGTATAATCCATGCTTTCTCGGAATTCTATGAAGTCCAGAAGTTGTGGGTTTTAGCGAGAAATTTGAAAGTATTACAATGTAAACTTACTTTTAAATCTGTCTGTCTGTATATTTAAAGACATGGCATATGGGAGTGCAGTGAGATACCCGACAATTCTCTTCTCATCCCTCATCTTGAAAAAAACGTATACTAAAAACTTGGTAATCAATCCGCCATCATTAACACAATGGAAAAATCTAAATATTTATTGTTGAAATATTGCAAGTGCGTATGCTAGTTTCAGGGCATGTGGCAGAAAGTGATGTGGGCACTGGAGATGGGGGGAGGGGGGTAATGGGTCTGGGCAGGTGTGATCTAGCTCATGTTTATGATGTTTTTGTTTGTATGTTTTGTATTGTTTATAAAAGACACATTAAAATCTTAAACCCCCAAATTCACGATTCATTCATCGTAGCATTCACATGAATGTAGAAGGGTTCAGAAATATATTTTATTCTTAAAAAGTGACAAGACGTGATTAAGTATTCAGTTCCTATTCGGCAAAACACAAACAAAACAAACTGAAAATACACCCAACAAGTTTGTAGACTCACAAGTCGTCATTGCATACAAGGAATATGGGACCAAATACTAAACATATGACTACTTTAATACACTACACTCTTAGGAAAGAAAGTGCTATCTAGAACCTTAAAGGGTTCTTTGGCTGTCCCCGTAGGAGAACCCTTTTTGGTTGCAGGTAGAACCATTTTGGGTTCCATGTAGAACCCTTTCTACAAAGTTCTACATGGAACCTAAAATGGTTCTACCTGGAACCAAAAAGGAAGAAGAACCCTTTTGGAACCCTTATTTCTAAGAGTGTATATACACTACATGACCAAACGCATGTGGACACATCTCATTCCAAAATCAAGTGCATTAATATGGAGTTGGTCCCCCCTTTGCTGCTATAACAGTCTCCAATCTTCTGGGAAGGCTTTCCACTAGATGTTGGAACATTGCTGCGGGGACTTGCTTCCATTCAGCCAGAAGTGCATTAGTGAGGTCGGGTCTGATGTTGGCCGATTAGGCCTGGCTAGCAGTCGGCGTTCCAATTCATCTCAAGCCTGTTTGATGGGGTTTAGGTCAGGGCTCTGTGCAGGCCAGTCAAGATATTCCACACCGATCTCGACAAACCATTTCTGTATGGACCTCGCTTTGTGCAGGGGAGCATTGTCAGGCCTTCCCCAAACTGTTGCCACAAAGTTGGAAGCACAGAATCATCTAGCATGTCATTGTATGCTGTAGCGCTAAGATTTCCCTTCACTGGAACTAAGGGGCCTAGCCCGAACCATGAAAACAGCCCCAGACCATTATTCCTCCTCCACCAAACTTTACAGGTGGCACTATGCATTAGGGCAGGTAGCGTACTCCTGGCATCAGCCAAACCCAAATTCATCTGTCGGACTGCCAGATGGTGAAGTATGATTCATCACTCCAGAGAATGCGTTTCCACTGCTCCAGAGTCCAATGGTGGCGAGCTTTACACCACTCCAGCCGACACTTGGCATTGCGCATGGTGATCTTAGGCTTGTGTGCAGCTGCTCAGCCATGGAAACCCAATTCTTGTGCTGACATTGCTTCCGGAGGCATTTTCAAACTCGGTATTGAGTGTTGCAACCGAGAACAGACGATTTTTATGCACTTACGCGCTTCAGCACTCAACGGTCACATTCTGTGAGCTTGTATGACATTTCCACTCCATAATAACAGCACTGACAGTTGACCGGGGCAGCTCTAGCAGGGCCGACATTTTACGAACTAACTTGTTGGAAAGGTGGCATCCTATGATGGTGCTACATTGAAAGTCACTGAGCTCTTCAGAAAGGCCCTTCTCGATTTTTTAACTGTCAGCAGCGGGTTTGGCCGAATCCACTAATTTGAAGGGGGTCCACGTCATTTTGTATACAGTGCATTCAGAAAGTTTTCAGACCCCTTGACTTTTTCCTCGTCTTATTCTAAAATGGATGAAATAATTTTATTCCCCTCAAATCTACAAACAATACTCCATAAAGACAAAGCAAAACAGGATTAGACATTTTTGCAAATGTACAAAAAAAAACCAACTGAAATGTCACATTAACATAAGTATTCAGAACCTTTACTCAGTACATTGTTGAAGCACCTTTGGCAGCGATTACAGCCTCAAGTCTTCATGGGTATGACACTACAAGCTTGGCACACCTGTATTTGGGGAGTTTCTCCCATTCTTCTCTGCAGATCCTCTCGAGCTCTGTCAGGTTGGATGGGTAGCTTCGCTGCACAGCTATTTTCAGGTCTCTTCAGAGATGTTCGATCAGGTTCAAGTCCGTGCTCTGGCTGGGCCACTCACATACATTCAGAGACTTGTCCCGAACCAACTCCTGTGTTGTCTTGGCTGTGTGCTTAGGGTCGTTATCCTGTTGGAAGGAGAACCTTCGCCCCAGTCTGAGATCCTGAGCACTCTGGAACAGGTTTTCATCAGGTATCTCTCTGTACATTGTTCTGTTCGTCTTTCCCTCAATCCTGACTAGTCTCCCAGTCCCTGCCACTGAAAACATCCCCGCAGCATGATCTATCACCACCGTGCTTCACCGTAGGGATGGTGTTAGGTTTCCTTCAGATGTGACGCTTGTCATTCAGGACAAAGTTCAATCTTGGTTTCATCAGACCAGAGAATATTGTCGTTGGGTGCCTTTTGGAAAACTCAAAGTGGGCTGTCGTGCCTTTTACTGGGGAGTGGCTTCCGTCTGGCCACTCTACCATGAAGGCTTGATTGGTGGAGTGCTGCAGAGATGGTTGTCTTTCTGGAAGATTCTCTCATCTCCACAGAGGAACTCTGGAGCTCTGTCAGAATGATCGGGTACTTGGTCACCACCCTGACCAAGGCCCTTCTCCCCCGATTGCTCAGTTTTGCAGGGTGGCCAGCTCTAGGGTGGCCAGCTCTAGGAAGAGCCTTGGTGGTTCCCAACTTCTTCAATTTAAGAATGATGGATGCCAGTGTGTTCTTGGGGACCTTTAAAGCTGCATAAATTTTTTGGTACCCTCAGATCTGTGCCTCAACACAATCCTGTCTCGGAACTCTACGGACAATTCCTTCAACCTCATGACTTGGTTTTTGCTCTGACATGCACTGTTAACTGTGGGACCTTATATAGACAGGTGTGTGCCTTTCCATATCATGTCCAATCAATTGAATTTATCTCAGGATGCACCTGAGCTCAATTTAGCAAAGGGTCTAAATACTTATGTAAACAAGGCATTTCTATTTAAAATTTGTTATAAATGTGCAAAAAAATCTAAACCTGTTTCGCTTTGTCATTATCACTAGATATATATCTTAGCAGTCACATTTGTGACCGATAGTACAATGCAGTGGCTCTTATTGTACAGTGTATATATTTAATCATAGCAGGTTATAATTTTTTTTCACTAGATTGAATTTGTGTTGGGTTATGGATATACTTCATCAGGCTGATCCTACAGATAATTTTACCATTATTTATATGCTTAAATCAATTAAAACTAGTTTTTTTCAGTGAATTTGCGGTGTAAAGACACTTGAACTCAATTAGTACAATAACATAACAAATATTTAGTCAATAGTTTTGTTCAGTGTCTTTCCATCTATGGGAAAAATACCATGATTAATTCTCTAGTAATATCGCAGCATTCATATACTATATATTCATGGCACTACCAACTCCAGAATAACTTATAATTAGTAATTTGAGCAAAAAATTATCAAACTCATTTGGAATGGCAAACCAGATAAAGGGCTAAAATTGTTGAGTATTAAGGCAGTAAACCTCTCTTAACCCATTTCCAAATGTTTCCCAGACATGCCACCATGCAAATCGTATGCCATTACATGTAATCCATGTTGGTTTTTTAAATATAATCCTGAAAAGTATGTGAAAAAAGTATGTTTCATTTTCACAATTGTGACCGATGGGAACATACACTGCTCTGTCTATAATAAAATTAACAGACATTTACCCCTATTACTCAATATCCCCCAATATCAATATATCTCAGTCCACTTACCCACACACCGTAACCCAATTCACCACACACCCCAGCCCTGTTACCCCAATTCCCTAATCCTAACACCCACATGCCAATACCGTAATATTGTACATTCAAAATATACAGCCATATCCTCACCCATATTAGCCCTATTTCTTACCCAGACTCCAGTTCCTTTGCCAAAACACCTCATCCCTGTTACTTGCCTATCTCAGCTCTGTTACACACTTTGCCAAGGCCTGTATTCCCCCAAGTCACCAAGATTGACCTATATCCAGCTATTCACTGTACCATGCCTTCACTACATGCATCTTCTTTGTATTTGTCAAGGTAGGCTATAGCCAGTGTTGTTGGAGTTACAGTACTATTGAAAAAAAATTGAATACAAGCTGCTATAGCTAATGTTAGCCTAAATGTTTCACTGACTATTTCACCAGCGATGGTATTTTTAATCTCTGTATCACACAAAATAAGTTAGCTAGCTAACAAGTTAATGTTAATTCATAGTGAGGGAGAGAGACAAAGATAAGAGACATTCAAAGGTTTGAAGAGGAAGAGAGACCCTCCTTTGTGTGTGTGTTTAAAAAAAATATTTGGGTCTTCATGACCATTTACTTTATTGTGGACCCAAATAAATCGCACTTGGTAAAGCACAGAAAAATGCTTTTTTTCCTCAGGGTAAGATCGTGAAGAGAAAGGGAATGGGCTCATGGATCTGGTGGCCAGCGTTGGATCCAAGGTGGTTGTCACCATGGAGCACTCAGCTAAGGTAAAAATGATGACCTAGTTTGTGTTTGAGATTGAGATTGAAAAATTGTATGGTTGAGAGGAATGAGGCTAAAGAAATGGCAAATAAGTCTGGCTGCACAACACATTGGCAAACGTACTGCAACTTGAGAAAGCATGTGACTAAACTGAATAAAAGTAGAAGAAACTATACTATGAAATAAAGATAAATCATAAAAAGAATGACAGTAAAAAATCTTTGGAACAGATTAAATACATTTTGGGGCAAAAGGCAAATTTAGCTCCATCATTCATTGAATCACTGATATTGCCAACTACTTTTAGTGATTCTTTTTCATTGGCAAGATTAGCAAATTTAGGCATGATATGCCAGCAATAAAGGCATCCAAGTATAACTGACCAAATTTTGAAAGACAAGTATTTAAAAAAAAAAAAATCCATAAAGGGGTGAAGAGGTGAAAGACAACAATATTTTTTAATGACAAGCCACCTGGGTCTGATAACTTGGATGAAAAATTACTGAGGATAATAGCGGACGATATTGCCACTCTTACTTGCTTACTATACTTACTATATCGTCAATCTAAGCCTACAACAAAGTGTGTGTCCTCAGGCCTGGAGGGAAGCAAGTCATTCCACTACCCAAGAATAGTAAAGAATAGTATTTGAGCCCTTTACTGGCTCAAATAGCCGACCAATCAGCCTGTTACCAATCCTTAATAAACTTTTGGAAAAAATGGTGTTTGACCAGATACTATTTTACTGTAAACAAATTGACAACAGACTTTCAGCAAGCTTATAAGGAAGGCATTCAACATGCATAGCACTTAGCCAAATGACTGATGATTGGCTGAGAGAAATTAATGATAAAAAGATTGTGGGAGCTGTTTTGTTAGACTTCAGTGCAGCTTTTGACATGATCAATCATAGTCTGCTGCTGGAAAAATTGATATGTTTTGCCTTTACACCCCATGCTATATTGTGAATAAAGAGTTACCTGTCTAACAGAACACAGAGGGTGTTTTTTTAACTCTCCAACATAATCCAGGTAGAATCAGGCATTCTCCAGGGAAGCTGTCTAGACCTCTCCAATCTTTACTAATGACCTGCCACTGGCTTTGAGTAAAGTGTGTCTATGTATGTGGATGAATCAACACTATACACGTCAGCTACTACAGTGAGTGAAATCACTGCAACACTTAACAAAGAGCTGCAGTCAGTTTCAGAATGGATGGCAAGAAGTAAGTTAGTCCTAAATATTTCAAAAACTAAAAGCATTGTATTCGGGACAAATCATTCACTAAACATCAACTAATTCTTGTAATGACATTTTTTGAAATTGAGCAAGTTGAAGTGACTAAACTGCTTGGGGTAACCCTGGATTGTAAACTGTCATAGCCAAAACATGTTGATGCAACAGTAGCTAAGTTGGGTAGAAGTCAGCTCTGCCTTCTTAACAACACTATCAACCAGGCAGGTTCTACAGGCCCTAAATTTGTCGCACCTGGACTACTGTCCAGTCGTGTGGTCAGGTGCCACAAAGAGGGACTTAAAAAAATTGCAATTGGCTCAGAACAGGGCAGCATGGCTGGCCATTAAATGTACACGGGGAGCTAACATTAATAATACGCATGTCAAACTCATGGCTCAAAGTGTTTTTGTAAGAAGTATTGACATGTTGAATGCACCGAGCTGTCTGTTTAAACTACTAGCACACACCTCAGACACCCATGCATACCTCACAAGACATGCCACCAGAGTTCTCTTCACAGTCTCCAAGTTCAGAACAGACCATGGGAGGAACACAGTACTACATAGAGCCATGGCTACATGGAGCTTTATTTCACATCAGGTGACTGATGCAAGCAATGGAATCAGATTTTTTTTAAACAGATAAAAATACACATGGAACAGCAGGGACTGTGAAGAGACACACACATGCACAGACACACACACTCTACACACACACACACGTACGCATGGATTTTATATTGTACACTCACGTAATGTGTTGTGAAAACTGTTACGAAATGCAATGTCATGTCATATTTTTTAATTGTATATAACTGCCTTAATGTTGCTGGACCCAGGAAGAGTAGCTGCCGACTTGGCAGCAGCTAATGAGGTTCATTAATACATACAAATACAAATCTCTATGTGTTTGTTTGTCAGAGAGAGAGAGAGTCAAATTAATTCATACCAATATGAATTAAATCCTTCTTGCCCACTACCATCTGGGCCTTCAACAACACCAGGTCACATTCAACACATATTGTCACACTACACAGTACCTATATTTGCTTTTGCACACTAGTACTGTACTGTTTTACTTGCTTTTCTACAGTTATATTTATGTTTTGTGGGATTGTCTTGTAGTGTTGTGAGCATTTGTATTGTTTTCAATCTATCTGTATGACAAACTAACTTCATCTTATATCTTGGCAGAAGAGATTGTTCCTCTTGGCAATGGAGACTTCGGTAACTTGGTCCCATTCCTGCAAGCTGAATTTAAATAATTATAATTATTTTTTCCATCTTTCATGCCATCCAGTGTTGTGTATATCAAATCAAATAGATCTTACTTTAATAAAGTCCCCTGTTTTGGGGAACTGCGTGGTTCTGGTACCGGTTCCGACCGACATTTTCACTTCCTGTGTATAAATCGATCTGTGGACACTTGAGATCAAAATGGCTTGCATTGAGTGGGGAGACCTGTGTCTCACGGACACAGGAGTATATGTTTTTTGCCTGTGTGATGTAGGATGTGAAATCAGACATCACTTGAAGCTGGGCTCTCTCTCCTACCATTTCCTTCGCTCTTCCGACTGTCCATCAACTCCTGGCTGAACCCTATGCCACAGCCACTGACAAAGCACATGCCTGCAATGCTTACATCGTGGTGCAGCAGGAAAGAGTGGTTTTGTCACCCTAGCACAGTGATGGTAAACTCCAGTCCTTGGGGCATGATTGGAGTCACACTTTTTCCCCTGCCCCAGCTAACACACCTTAATCCAATAAACTAATCATGATCTTCCGTTTAGAATGTAATTCGTTTAATCAGCTGTGTCTGCTAGCCCCCGAGGACTGGAGTTTCCCGTCCCTGCCCTAGCACATTCAGAATTCAATTTATAGCCAACTTTATCAAATGAATCTAAAATAATTAATAGATTTTAAACAAAAAACACTTTCTGTTTTTCAGACAAGATTAATATTAAATGAAAGGTGAGTTCCTACTGAGTTCAGGAAGCCAAGCTATCGCTCTATGTGATGTTCACAGCGGTGGGGGCAGATGTTTTGATCAAGAGAGACCTTTAGAAAATATGCACATTTTCTCTAACACTAAACATACAAATATGTATTTTAGAGTTATAAGGAAGGTGAAATCTTATCAGTTGTCATTTTATAATTCGATTGTACTATATTTAGAAAGGTGATTTATATGTGATTTCAAGCCTTATTCATACAGTTTTGTTGAACATCATATTCAATATTTTATATTCTTATCATATTTGTACTGTGTTCTTGAGCTTGTGTCCTCAAAAGTGACAACAGCTCAGCAATTTAACAATTTTACCAGAAAGGTGAGAATTGAACCTCTTGGAGTATGCAGCATTACTACATAAGAATATACAGTATGTATAATTAGTTAAGAACATGTACCGTACATGTACCGTATATGAAAAAATTGCTGTAAGTACTGTAGCAGTAGAAGTATTGTTGTCCGTAAGTTTACTCCAATCAGGGGAGGTGTAAGTAGGGTTGGGAAAAAAATAACAAAATAATTTGCGAAATGAATGGCTCTTTTTGAATGGCTATTTTTGGTGAACATCGGGAACCGAATCGCATCGTGAAAGAGACAATAACTTGCTTCCCTGATTTACATACTGCTACTACTGCTTTTTGAGCTCAAAACAACGATTATCTACAGATAAGATAGAAAAACATTCTCTGAAGATGCTGAATCCTCACTGCTGAAACAATAAATAGCTGGGAGAGCGCATCATCCTGGTCCATGCCCATTGTTGTAGTGCGTTAAAAAAATAATGTATATTTTTTGCCGGCGAGCTAATAATTTGCCCATGTACATTTTGTTTTAAACGCACATTTCCTGATCCAACATAATGTTTAACCACTTTTTTTGGCTTTACAGATTAGCATTTGTCTCATGGTTCTAAGTCAATTTTGAAACATAACTGAACAGAGCCTTTTGGGAACCAAATGAACTGACTCACAGAAAAATTCAAAATTGATATCTTCAAAATGTCTTTGTTTAAAAGTCATTCACCTACCAATAATGATGGCTTTTGTTTCTGGACAGTTAAACAATTATGTAAATGTGTATGTGAGGACTGTGTGTTTTTAAGAATGAATGTGACTTGGTCCTAGTTGTGGAATGTATAGGATGATCAGATATACCTATAAACCATTTCCAATAAAGTTGTACATGCATTCTGCCCCACATTAAATACATGCTCCTGAACTCTGAAGTCTTTTTAAACCTTCTGCCTTTGGGCAAACAGTTCATACATGAATGAAAATATTAACGCAACATGTAAAGTGTTGGTCCCATGTTTCATGAGCTGAATTAAAAGATCACAGAAATCACATCCCTGTTAGTGAGCATTTCTTCTTTGCCAAGATAATTCATCTACCCGACAGGTGTGGCATATCAACAAGTTGATTAAACAGCATGATCATTACACAGGTGCACCTTGTGCTGGGGACAATAAGGCCACTCTAAAATGTGCAGATTTGTCACAGCACAATGCCACCGATGTCAAGTTGAGGGAGCGTACAATTGACATGCTGACTGCAGGAATGTACATCAGCGCTGTTACCAGAGAAATTAATGTTAATTTCTTTACCATAAAGCGTTTACCATAAAACTTTGTTTTAGAGAATTTAGCAGTACGTCCAACCGGCCTCACAACCCACAGGCCACACGTGTAGCGTCGTGTGGGCGAGCGGTTTGCTGATGTCAACGTTGTGAACAGAGTGCTCCATGGTGGCGGTGGGGTTATGGTATGGGCAGGCATAAGCTACGGACAACAAACAATTGCATTTTATTTATGGTAATTTGAATGCACAGAGATACCGTGACGAGATCCTGAGGATCTGTACACAATTCCTGCAAGCTGAAAATGTCCCAGTTCTTCCATGGTCTGCATACTCACCAGACATGTCACTCATTGAGCATGTTTGGGATGTTCTGGATTGACGTGTATGACAGTGTGTTCCAGTTACCACCAATATCCAGCAACTTCGCATAGCCATTGAAGAGGATTGGGACAACATTACACAGGCCACAATCAACAGTCTGATCAACTCCCTACTTTTCTTTAAAGCTATCTGTGATCAACAGATGCATACCTGTATTTCCAGTCATGTGAAATCCATAGATTAGGGGCTAATGAATTGTAACTCAGTAAAATCTTTGAAATTGTTGCATGCTGCATTTGTATTTTAACTCAGTATATGAGCAGAATTACTGTCTTACCTCTATTAGCCACAGAATCCCTAGTTTGAAATCGACAGTTTTTCTGAAAGTTGTGCTGCGCCATTTTCCATCATGTGGTGTCACATTCGTCGTAAAGGACGGACCAAGGCGGCGCAGCATGAGTTGAGTTCCACATACTTTATTATAGAGTGACACTACCAAAACAATAAACAAACATAATACGACCGTGAACGCCGTAGTGCTAAACACACTAACACAAACAATATCCCACAATGCAGGTGGGAACGGGGACACCTTAAGTATGATCCCCAATTAGAGACAACGATAATCAGCTGCCTCTAATTGGGAACCATACTCAAACCCAAACATAGAAATATAATCGACTAGAACACCCCCTAGTTGCCTACAACACCAACCCCGGGGGCTCTCTATGGTCAGAGCGTGACATGTGGGCCAGCCCCCTAGCAATTCAAGTTTTAGCCAATGAGCTTCAGCCCCTTGCCATTTGAGTGACAGCTAGCAAGATGCACACTTTTATTATTTATTTAAATTTATTTCACCTTTATTTAACCAGGAAGGTCAGTTGAGAACAAGTTCGCATTTACAATTGCGACCTGGCCAAGATAAAGCAAAGCAGCGCGACAAAAACAGCAACACAGAGGTACACATAAACAAACGTACAGTCAATAACACAACACAGAGCAGATGCAGAGAGAAAGCAATGACGTGGTGCACATATCTGCACATACAGTATGTGATGTAGTATGCGATTTTCCGGGTCCACTTTTAGCTTGTGAGTTCTACTTTCAGAACTACTGGCTAAAAAGTATACAAAATTACTGGAGAATTACTTCAGGGCTTTTTAACAACTCCAGACAGAAATTTGATTAAGATTAATTCAAGCCAAACAAGCAATTGTGAGGAGGTTAGAAGCCATTTCTTGACTTATAAAGTCAGTTATGAATATAACTACTGTTTCCCGAAGGGAACGAGGTATAACATACTATGGGGAGTCAATGACCATTCATATTCACCTGAACTGAAATCATGCCCAACATGCCAATGGATGCCGAGCCCACCCTCGGAGGCCCCGCCTTCCTGGCAAAAATACCGGGGCTCGCAGCATTTTTTCACACCTGCCTAAAACTTTTTCACTGTACTGTGTGGGTGTGTGTGTGTGGGTGTGTGTGTGTATTCAGCCTTATTAAAAAAAAATAATAATCTACACACAATACCCCATAATGATAACCATCATCTCTGCCCATAAAAAAAAACATTTTTGTTTTTTACAAATGTGTATATATATAAAAACGAACTGATTCCATTTACATAAGTATTCAGACCCTTTACTCAGTACTTTGTTGAAGCATCTTTGGCAGCGATTACAGCCTCGAGTCTTCTTGGGTATGACGCTACAAGCTTGGCACACCTGCATTTGGGGAGTTTCTCCCATTTGTCTCCGCATATTCTCTTAAGCTCTGTCAGGTTGGATGGGGAGCTTCGCTGCACAGCTATTTTCAGGTCTCTCCAGAGATGTTCGATCGGGTTCAAGTCCGTGCTCTGGCTGGGCCACTCAAGAACATTCAAGACTTGTCCTGAAGCCACTCATACGTTGGCTTGGCTCTGTGCTTAGGGTGATTGTACTGTTGGAAGGTGAACCTTCACCCCAGTCTGAGGTCCTGAGCACTATGGAGCAGGTTTTCATCAAGGATCTATGTACTTTGCTTCGTTCATCTTTCCCTCGATCCTGACTAGCATCCCTGTCCCTGCCGCTGAAAAACATCCCCACAGCATGAGGCTGCCACCACCATGCTTCACCGCAGGGATGGTATATGCCAGGTGATGAGCGCTGCCTGGTTTCCTCCAGACGTGAAGCTTGGCATTCAGGCAAAGAGTTCTATCTTGGTTTTAAAAGACCAGAGAATCTTGTTTCTTATGGTCTGGGAGTCTTTAGGTGCCTTTTGGCAAACTCCAAGCGGGCTGTCATGTGCCTTTTTATCATAAAGGCCTGATTGGTGGAATACAGCACAGATGGTTGTCCACAGAGGAACTCTAGAGCTCTGTCAGAATGACCATCGTGTTCTTGGTCACCTCCCTGAACGAGGCCCTTCTCCCCCGATTGCTCAGTTTTGCCGGGTGGCCAGCTCTAAGAAGAGTCTTGGTGGTTCCAAACTTCTTCCATTTAAGAATGATGGATGCCACTGTGTTCTTGGGGACCTTCATTGCTGCAGACATTTTTTGGTACCCTTCCCCAGATCTGWGCCTRGARAKAATCCTGTCTCAGAGCTCTATAGACAATTCCTTCAACCGCATGACTTGMTTTTTTCTCTGACATGCACTGTCAATTGTGGGACCTTATATAGACAGGTGTGTGCCTTTCCAAATCATGTCCAATTAATTGAATTTACCACAGGTGGACTCCAATCAAGTTGTAGGAARGTCTCAAYGATGATCAATGGAAACAGGATGCACCTGAGCTCAATTTCGAGTCTCATAGCAGAGGGTCTGAATACTTATGTAAATAAGGTATTTCTGTTTTTTTTTTATTATAAATTTGCAAAAATGTATAAAAACCTGTTTTTGCTTTGTCTATGGGGTGTTGTGTGTAGATTGCTGAGACATTTTTTATTCAATCAATTTTAGAATAAAGCTATAACGTAACATGTTTTAATACTTTCTAAAGGCACTGTAATGTTATATTGGTTGCAAGAATTTTGTATAATTTAAATTTAAAAATTCAAATTTTTGAATCCAGCGACATTTTYCGTGTCAGTTAATTTGGTTTCAACAGGAGAGGTTAGAAAAAGTATGTAGAGCCTCTATAAGGCTGTGGATGGATCCAAATCATGTATTTAAAAGAAAACATGAATCATCAGCGTACACAGCGTATACACCTTTGTTTTTAAGCGCTGGATTTCTAACACCTTGCTTTTATTGTTGGATCTGATGTTAATAACTTACATTTTGATGGTCATAATAAATAGATATACCGATAGTGGACAACCTTGTTTTACTCCTATTGACAGTTTTATACTTTCTGAGAAGTAATTCAAATTCAAAATTTTAGGCTTAGACCTTTTTAAACACTGCTTAGAGGAATCTGACTTATGTGCTCCATGATGATTTCATCTGCCTTCCTATAAATGCAGAGACACAGTCCTGAAAAGATGATCATCATCTCTGCCCGTACACACATTCCCAACTGCTGCATCTGATTTTGGAAAGGTCATCTCTCTGTAAAACGTATATGTCCTCTCGTAGAAATAGAATCACGATGTTTCATCCCGTGCCTTCAGATGGAATGATTTGATAGTGCTTGTTCTGAGCTCAGGACAAGCAGTAATAAGTTATGTTATCCYTATGCCAAATTGGCATATGAAGTATGTTATCCATGACGGTGCACTCATCTCTCAGCAAGCCCTGTTGTCTCCAATCATGTCCCATGACTATAAAAGATACTCTGAAGGTCCTGCCGCCTATTTCATGTATCGTTAGAGTGGATCAGAGACCTTCCTTGTGTCATGGACAGGACTGTCAGAGTTATATTGTCACTTAGGGTGACCTTGTCATGGCCCGCACAGTAGTACTGAAACTCATATTTTTTCAATAGAGTGGGATCTTTTAGTACTTATCATGGTGGACCTATGACAAGGAAAAAAACGTAAAGGCTACATCCGTTTGGTTGAGGAGTCAGGTTTGGCATGAGTACATGAGTGGGGAATACAGCTGATGTTAGAACTCCATTACCTTCCTGATTTCCTCCCCTTTATCTGTCACTCCCTCTGGTTCCTTCCTTGGTCGGTATTGTTCCCGCGTTCTTGCATTATCGCCACTGTTATGTTGTCTCGTTTCATGTTTGTTGTTTTATTAAACGTTTCACCCGCACCTGCTTCTCGACTTACAGCGTCTCCGTTTACAACCACCCACACATTAGAAAATGTATGCACGCGTGACTGTAAATCGCTTTGGATAAAAGCGTCTGCTAAATGGCATATTTTAAGAATCAAATTATTGCCAGTGAATTTACAGCTAAGCATAGGAGAAATAGTTAGTCTGCTAGAGCATTAGCGCTAAATAATGAACTGCATGGTATTAGGTTTTGTCGACAGCCATATGAGTTGGCTGTTTGTCCACGGCATTGAACAAGCAGAGGTATTGCTGGTAAATATTTGTCTCGTCTGTGCAGCCACTATATAATCTGTCTTAAAAAGGAGGGAAAACAAGCCATGTGAGTGGTCTAGTACCTCCCGGCTATCTTTATCGCTCTGTGTGCGCGTGCGTGTGTGTTTGTGTTCGCATGCGTGCATGCATAATGTACGTGTGTGTGCATGTGTTAATGGAAGACACAGGAAACCTTGGATTAACTCAACAGTAGCAGACATTCACAATTCATTACCACACGTTGCAACAATATTAATTGGATACAAGTCACCCCATGGAAATAATAATGTACAGTAATTGGTATGGTTTAATTTGATTTTCACTGGTGATAACAAGTCTTAACAATTACTTTTTAACCTCGTAAGTCCTGGTTCGATTCACAGTAAGTCAGTCTGAGGGGCAATTCCTTCTGTTACTATTTTGGGTTGCAGTATCATGTGACAAATGATCATCATTACTGTCATCCTTATCCGAGTATCCATGACGCTCAATGTGGAATCATCTCAAATCATACTGATAGAGTGTTACTGTACATCATGATTCAGGTATCAGTCAACACAGATCTAATACATTATACGGTTGTATATTAATTACTACTTATGAGGATGAACAGATCACATTGAGATACATGTTTAATTTCTGTAATTGAATTACTAATTAAATCCATTACATCGAACACCACTAATTTCTGGACGTAACAGTTTAGGAGTAATTGGATAAGCGTATATTTCATAGGGACAAACTAATGGATTGAGAAGCAAAGGAACAGAACAACTGAGTAAGGAAAAGGGAGTATTTTTCTCTGCTGGATACAGTAATAAGAAAATAAAATGTTTAATTCCATGCAGGTATGGGCTGTGTAGGCCTGTCTTCACGTGACGATCAATAGCTCTGTATAAGGTCTGTTCCCATGCTCGTCTTAATAATGAGACCTGAACACAGCCAAATTCTCTCATTTTGTTTGGCTTTGAAGAATAACAAGGTTGTTAGTTGTAAAGGTTACATTGATTAATATCTCTTTTCTCCCAGCCGTAGATGAGTAATTCTCAGTAATGGAACTTGCTTTGCGGGAAGAATCGATTGGGATTCATGAGAATGATGAAAATCTATCTGAGTGGGATATGGGAGAAATTATCCAGGAGACCAACAGAGGAGGAGACCCAGGCAGAAAATACCTCCGCCCCTTTCTAACACTTTGCATGCTATATTGAGGAACATGCTGGGAGAAGGTGGTTTATTGTCTCACATTAACAGTATATAAAAACCGATTTATGGTCATGGGCATTGGCCGTACAGTATTTACTAAGTTGRGGCCTCTGCAGGAGTCTAGGCATTCGTATGTCTTGCGCTTCACGGAGCAGAGCAAAGCTGTTGTGAAAGAAGCTGTCAAGGAAGTGAGTTTGTGTTTATATAGGATGTACCGCCCCCACTTACCGTCAACCAATCATGTCAATGCAGAGCTATACGGAACCCTCTGCATTGTTACAAAATTTGGGAGGAGCACCGGGATGTGGTACGGAGTTTGATTTGGCCTCCGAGGTTCCACAATTGCGTCACACCCTCCGTACCGCAAATTCTCTGGATCAAGCAGAAATCTGCTTTAAGCCTAGGTGAGACACATTATGCCTTACAAGTTGTTTTCCAAATAAAGTATATATTCAGAGCTATACAATAACTATTGTAAGCACACTAATAGAATCAGAGTAACAGTCGAACCATATGCTTAAGCTTATGAAGATGGTATTTGTAAAGATGAGGTCATGTTGAGTGTGTTTATAAGGATAAACCACGTTAACCCAAAAGGCACATTTTGCTTGTGGGTTTCAGTGATGCAGCCAGTTTTCAATGAGAACAAAACCTTGCTCATACACGGCATTCCTCTTGAGTTAGAGGAGCAGAATCAGCATACCGTCTTGAGTGATACCATCCATCGATCCACCCCCTTCGCTGCGTCTGAAGCGCCAGACACCGGTGGAGAGCCAGATGGTGTGTGTTACACTTGTTTTCTTGTCGTCGCGGTAACTGTTATTTATACGCTACCGCAGCAATGACTGGGCCCTCCAGACTAGAGCTTTTGTTCTCCTCCGAGCTGGAGAGGAGTGGAGGAAAGGAAAGGAGGAGAGGAGCGAGAAACGAGTGGGAGACAAAAACAAATGTCCCTATTAGATTATCACCTCCTCAGCCCCCTGTGGAACAACTCATTTCTGGCTTTCTGTAACTCTGGCTGTGTGGGCGTGGGCCCTGCCAGGAAAGTAGAAAAAAAATCCTGATAACTCAATATCACTTCTATTAGCTGGGGGGTACAAGGCCATGGATCATTATCATGTCACCATGTACAGGAAGCTTAGGGTTGGAGATCAATGATAGATTTTACACCAAGATCTAGCACCCCAACCTTTACATTCGCTAACCCCCTTCTGTAAGCTCTGGGAAAAAGCAATATCACTCTTGAAGGCAGCGAAATATGATGAATTATTTCGCTTACACATAATCATCAGCAGTGAGCGAAATAAGGCAAAGTGAATTACCCGGCGCTGCCATYAGCTTTCTCCAGGGCTCTGGAACACAGTGTCAGGGGCCCGCTGTTCTAAATATCTATGATGTTCATAATAGTGATAGGGGATGGGAGGTGGAAGGAAACTTGTTTTGCTTTCCCAAGTAACATTCTAGCAATTGGTCATCCGTCTCAGCATGACAGGTCATACTGTTGTCATCATCTCTTCAGGAGGTTTACCCCACTCCGGCCATAAGTCTACATCTTGATATTACAGCAAGGGACAACATTTGTGAGAGGGCTTTAACACTTCTACTGGTATTGTTGGCAATGGCATGATTCTTTGCATGAGTTTGTCTGCGACACAAACAGGGACTACTAGGGATGAAAGTTTGGTCTTTTGTTAACTCTGGCATATTTAAATTGATGTGGAAACGGAAATGTTGATTCATGCCATTCATGATTTGATTTGATGTGCACTGTCCCTGTCACATAAATGCCAAAATAAGTAAATGTGCTGATTGTGGTTCAGAATGTCTGATGCAATGCCTTTACTACTCAGCTCACTTAATTCTCGTCTCATGCAAGTGTCTGTGCCTCACACCTCCTGTGATTAATTCAAAGATGCCATTTACTCAGTTAATCCCACACATTATTACATCTCCTGTTATTGTCAGAGAGCACTGTATGGAGGGGTGGGGTGGCTGAAGAAAGGTTATACACACTGTCATTTTAAAGCTTTAACCTTACTTATTGAAATGTCATGGGTTTTTGCAGTCCAACTGCAAACTAACACTATGGCTCAGAAGGAGGTTTGAGCTTCATCGCATTTATTTAGTTAATCCACATATTCTTTTTTTTTTTTTGCAGAGAGCACTGTATGGAGGGGGTGGGGTGGTGAGAAAATCATACACACTGTCATTTCTAAAGCTTTACCCTTACTTATTGAAATGTCATGGGTTTTTGCAGTCCAACTGCAAATAACACTGTGGCTCGGAAGAAGCGTGAGCTTTCGCCAGTTCGCACAGTTGAAGCAAATGAGAGATGCAAGGGAAGGTGATATATGTGAGAGAGAGAGAGAGAGAGAGAGGAGAGAGAGAGAGAGAGAGAGAGAGAGAGTGAGAGAGAGAGAGAGAGAGAGAGAGAGAGAGAGAGAGAGGAGAGAGAGAGAGAGAGGAGAGAGGAGAGAGAGAGAGAGAGGGAGAGGAGAGAGAGGAGAGAGAGAGAGAGAGAGAGAGAGAGAGAGAGAGAGAGAGAGAGAGAGAGAGAGAGAGGCGAGAGAGAGAGAGAGAAGAGAGAGAGAGAGAGGAGAGAGAGAGAGACGATGAGAGAGAGAGAGAAGAGAGAGAGAGAGAGAGCAGAGAGAAGAGAGAGAGAGAGAGAGAGAAGAGAGAGAGAAGAGAGGCCTGTTTGTTTGTTTGTTTCTCTGCTTGCTTTGATCCTGGCTTTGGACAGTACATCTGAGCTTTGCTTTTTCAAAGTCCTTGACTAATGATGGGCACAATAACAGTACAGTCCTCCACACTAAAATTAGTCAAATCAAGAGGCAGTGTGAGTGCTAAGAATAGCGTGGGCACGAACCTATATAATGCCCATTCTCTTGATGAGCTCTCATGTGAATGAATGAGAAGTGTGTTGAAAAATGAAGCTACATGAATTAGGACAGGGACAGGCACAGCACTAGATTGACAATGAAAGTTCCCTAGAGATCACATTTAGTGATTCAAGTCTTGGATATAATGGTGTTAATCAGGTGCCATCATTTCACATTAAAATGACAAGAATGACAGAATGAGTGCCTTAGATAATTGATTTTTACTTTGTGTGTGCAGGCTTTCCCTGATGCTGGTAACTGTCTTCTCTTGCCTAATTATCACCATCACCTTAAAAGTTAAAACCAAACTGACTTTGGGAGTATAGATGTCCTAACAAAATGGCTATTTTTTGTCACTTAGTGTTACAATCTTTACAATTGTTGCTAGCTTGTTTTTATTTGAGTGTGTCTTGGCACAAGTGTCTCTGCTTAGGGGGTCAAACTGGTTGAGTTGTCAGGTCAATGGAACACAGGCAGAACAGAGGGAAATGGTCAATAGAGAATCTCCATAGAGAATCTCAGCCACTCACACGTTGGAATGAATTACCTGTGGAAAGAGGTTGACCCTAATGCAGGAGCTACTACTCATTGAACACATCACGGACATTGTTCGGCTGACAGAAACCTCCCAAAACTACCAGAGTATTTCTGATTCAGATATCCACCTTCTCTGATAGATAATATTGTCACGCCCTGACCTTAGAGCCTTTTTATTTCTCTATTTGGTTAGGTCGGGGTGTGATTTGGGTGGGCATTCTAGTTTTTCTATTTCTTTGTTGGCCGGGTATGGTTCCCAATCAGAGGCAGCTGTCTATCGTTGTCTCTGATTGGGGATCATACTTAGGCAGCCTTTTTTCCACCTTTAGTTTGTGGGATCTTGTCTATGTCTCGTTGCTTTCTGCACTGCATATAGCTTCACGTTGGTTGTAGTTTATAGTTTTTTCGTGTTCATCAAAATAAATGATGTACGCTACCACGCTGCACCTTGGTCTGATTCTTCCATCAACGAACGTGACAAATATGCACTTACTCACACAGACGCAGTCATGTAGCCTAAATGCACATTCGTAAATGTCCTCTTGTTCCAACATGCTAATGGCTCGATTTTCAAATGAATCTGAGGACTTCATTTTTCCAAAATCCACCCCGTCGAATTGTGGTCTTGCCCCTGACGTTCCTGATGAAGGTGTTTACCGTGGCGTGAAATGTGACGATGTCTAAAAATACAACAGGTCAACAGGGGGGTTTGGGAGGGGTTAAACGATTGGCCCTCTATTCAAAGAGTGTCAAAATGACTATCTCGAGAAGGCGGTGGGGCCTATCAAGTTATTCTTGGGGCGTGGCTGCCGGACCAGACAGTAGGCTGAGAGAGGGGTAGAGAAGTGTGGTTGAAGACAGCTTGAGGATGGGCAAGAAGGTCACCACAGCCCCTCTTTCAGACACAGCAGAAGGTAGAGGGCAGCGAGGTGACGCGCTGTGGAGCAGATGGCATAGCTCCTCTTTTCTTCCTCCATTTCCTCTTTCCATTCTGTCCTCTTCCACCTGTGGAGGCGGACACTTCCTGAGGCTCGGCCCAACCTCCCCAGGAATCCAGGATCCAGGTCATTTATCACTGAGATCTACACACACTGTGCAGTAGCTCCATGCAAGACTACTCCACAGCAAGCTCAGTATCATTGTCAGGTCAAGAGAGGAGTCCCTTTCTGAGCCCCGTTCACTTACCCTTTCATGAACAAGATAAGACTCCTAAAGAAACCATGAACCCTCTCCTTTGAGTCTATCATATATGTTTGTAATGAGACAATATGAATGGAGACAAATGGCTTCTTTCCTAGAATGACAGTGTTGGCAATAGCCAACAACTTTGTTGGATTTCTTGAATGTCTGTTCAATAGTTGTCAATGGCAGAATGCAGATTTTTAAACCTATCTTCGTGAAAGAAAACTGGTGAACGGATCTGGGTGTTGTTTGGTGAGTATTTAGGGAATGTAGTTCTATGTGGATGTGCACAGTTTCATTCTGGAATACGGAGGATTGACAAAAGAAAGACGAGAGTCTTTTTAACACGCATTGCCCAATCAACACTATCGTCGCCATTATAATGATTGGTTAGAGTACAAATCAGATTGATTGACTGTTTTCCCCCAGTGAAAAACCATCCAACAGGCACCTGGAGACATTTACAGGGCTAAGAGTAGATCTCTCTCAAACGTCTGTTCTTTTTTGTGTGGGTGACTCTAACCATGTGAGCTATGAAGCCAGGCACTCTTGAGTATTTCCCCCTTCTCTCCTCTCTTGTTCCACATAAACTGCAGCCATGTATCGGTTTCACTTCTCTCCGGGTGAGTTGACAGCCTGACAAGACTTGAGAGGGCAAGGATACACAGCGTCCTTATTCTGTCACCCTCCTCCACTGGCTTTGACTGGCCCAGACACAATACATTCTAGCCTGTACAGCACATCTAATAAATCACTGTCCTCTGATACAATAACGAAGAGTTTACTCAAGGAGCTATGAAATTACCAGCCTTCAACCTGATCTATTTCTGTCTCCTCTCCTCTATTAGTTTAGGGGATGGCTGAGTTGAAAGAGAACTTTTGTCAGTACGTGAAAGCATGACAGTGATATTGTGACGGCGTTGCTGCATGCACAGTATTACGCCACATTGCAGTTGGAGTGGAAGCCCATACATTTATTGTTACAGCTATTCTCTAGGCTATAATACAATGCAAACCTATGTGATCTTGGGTAGTGTAGCGTAATACAAACATACACACATACCGTATGCCAATCATTTTTTTTAAAGGATTTCAAACGTAGCACACAAAAGCATCGATGAATGTCAAGTTCATTTTCAGTGATAAAAGTGTAGTATCCCGTTTGCTGATGCATGAGCCCCTGTGGATCCAGTGTCTTATTGAACGGGCCGGTCATCAATCTAACGGCCCCCACCTCAATCTCCCGCACCAGCTTTCAATGCAAACTGTCCTGATATCATCACCTCCCTCAATCACCCCCACAATCTGCATGCTGACACATTGATCGAGCTGTAGAATGACCTTACATCTTTTTATATGGGATATTTCCGAGTGCAGAGGCTCTTTAAAAGGTCAGGGAAAAGGGTTGCAACTAAAATCACGCAGTGGGACCTGCCTACATGGTATACCCACCACCAATCTTCGATTTACATTCTCCCTTCCGTGCTGAGTAAATAGGATGGGTGCCAGTAGAATGTTGCTGAGAGTCAACTGCTGTTTAAAAAAAGATTGCATAGGGAGAAATGTAAGCTGTTTGGACTGGAAAACACATCCTTTTTTTCAGCGAATCAAGCTGTTTTTATTCACACACATKATTTAAGTCATGAATAAGCACACATGCACGTAATTGCCAAAATAAAGGAAACACCAACATGAGGGCGCTGGTCCACCCCGAGCTGCCAGAACAGCTTCAATGCGCCTTGGCATAGATTCTACAAGTGTCTGGAACTCTATTGGAGGGATGCGACCCCATTGTTCCATGAGAAATTCCATAATTTTGTTATTTGTTGATGGTGGTGGAAAACACTGTCTCAGGCACTGCTCAAGAATCTCCTATAAGTGTTCAATTGGTTTGAGATATGGTGACTGACACACACACACACACACTTTAAACCACCTATGCTCCTTGTGAGACCCCTCTTTCAAAGTCACTGAGATCTCTTCTTCTAGCCATGGTAGCCAAAGTACTGGGCAACTGGATATTTTTATACATGACCCTAAGTGTCTGTGTGGAAGCACCTGCTTTCATAATACTTTGTATCCCTCATTTACTCAACTGTTTCCTTTATTTTAGCAGTTACCTGTATGCTAATAACACAGAGGGGAAGTCTTTATTTTMTATTTTTTTATTTTGAATCAAATTCATTATTTGAATTTTTTATTATCATATTAAATGATCTGAAACAGGTGCACAGAATGGTAGTATGTTGTGTTGCTGCATTCACGTGCAAAGACCACCTGGTTGCTATTCGATTGTAATTATTTTAATCCAGATTTACTGAATCATCTTATTGAAGAGTTGATACTGCACTGTACCACTGTTTACTGACCACAACCTTACTTTGGTGAAGTCAACCAATGGGGACGCCTGTTCCATTCATTCTATTTCTATGGATTTCATTCTAAGCGATTGCCAAAATCTGATCAGATTACTTTTGAAGAACTGGGCCCTGGACAACATGCATTTTCAGGATTGGATAATTGGTTGATGCTCCCTTGTAATTTTGTTTATTGCGGTTCTGGACATAGTATAATTAACAGTGAACTGTTTATTTCACTGGTGGTAGAATTGAGAGGCTGTTGATTGGTCTGTTGATTTATTGCAAGGCGGAGCAAACAAACACAACAATGTATGAATGAAATGGTCCATTATACACTTCCATATACAGCGGTGTCTGTCACACTTGTGTACTTTTAGTCAATTTATCACCTTGTATCACAGAATACACACTCTTAAATGTGTGTGCTATGTGGGAGCACTCCTCTTTAATTGTTAAGGCAGACAGGACCATTTCAGATCAGAAAGAATGGGATTTAATTAAATCCTAGAAAATTGCAAGATTGTGAAACTTTTAGGACTAATCCCATAGTAATTACTGAAGTCGTCACAGCTTAAAAGTATTTGTCCATGCAGTATTAGTTATGCTTCCTCAACTGGACAGTGAAAGGTTCATTGTTTTCATTGTTACACATCCCAATGACCCAGTCCCCCATAGAAAAGCAGATAGTTCTTCACAGTGATGTTGAAAGTGTGAGCTCAATCTCAGATCCAATGCATTTAGTGTGGCTCTCTGTTTGACCGAACAGCCTGGATAGGGGCGAGAGGGTAAAGGGAGTGAGAGCTAGGCCCTAGGGTCGACTCCTCAATGTGCCTGGGATGCTCTACTTAAAGATCTTTAAATAGGGTTCTCCACTAGGATGCGATAGCCCCAGTGACGTACAGTATATCTGCACTTTCGGAGGTATCATGGGATGTGCTTTACCTGAGCATCATGGGAAACTGAGCTAGATTGTGGACAGCAGGCCATTACAGTATATCTCAAGCAGATGAATCTGTATGTCCCAGCAAAGCTACCGTAGGAAGAATAATACCATGCAACAAGAGGCCATTAAAACGGCTACGCTTACTAAGTTACTGTATATTGGGATAAATGTTTGCAAATGTCAACATCTATCTTAATAACCAACATTGCATTTACAATGTGAACTGACTTGTCATATGAACCCTGGCCATCGCAGCTTGTCCAGTTCAGTTGATTGGCCTTAATCAGCACAATTCAGTCCTGTGGCCCGGGAAAGGGATTGATTGTGACAGTGGACTGAGCGGAGAAGGCTGTAGCTGTTGCGAGCGGTTGCTAAATGATCTCCAGTGGATGTGGAGGCTCAAACGGAGGCTAAASGGGGATGCTGAATGCTCCCCTATCTGCAGCTCATTACCCACCTCTCCATTCCCAGGAGGCTTGGCTCCGGTTCATTCTGAGCGCTCTCCTGCCAGGAGGAGGTTGATTACAACCATTTTTCTCGATGAGGCTTTCTCTCTCTCGCCCACGCTTATACCCCTCTCCTCTCTCCCTTTTTACCTCGCAGCCACCACAGGCAATTCATTTGTTGATTTAGCTTTGTATCAGTCACATAGATAAGAATGCTCGGAGAAAAGTGGGTTGTGAATGACAGAGCAGAATGTTTACTCGCTAAGAGGCTAACAGAAAGCAGCCAGGCATGATGAAAAMACTAAAATGATGAATCATACATCAGCATCTAGTCCAACAACAGAACACAAGTATAGAAATCAACCCAGATTAGGCTCTTTGAAATGAGATTGCAGTAGTGTGCAGTCGAGCGGGTAGACAGATGGGAGTGATGTACTGTATGTAGCCAAGGTGGCATTGTATGGGTGTCTGTGAGGGAAACATGCTTATGCGTTTCTCTGCCAGGGCTCCACATACTCCAAACCCAGATGGGCAAAGATATCCTCCTCTGAAGTTGCCGGTAGGAATAGTTTCTGGAGAAAGAACAAAGACAAAATTGATGGTTGGATTCAGAAACATTGTAGACATAAAATATACACTACATGTCCAAATGTATGTGGACACCCCTTCAAATTAGTGGATTTGGCTATTTCAGCAACACCCGTTTCACACCCGTGCACACATCCATGCAATCTCCATAGACAAACATTGTCAGTAAAATGGCTCAGTGACTTTCAACGTGGCAACGTCATAGGATGCCACCTTTCCAACAAGTCAGTTCATCAAATTTCTGCCCTGGTCAACTGTAAGTGCTGTTAATGTGAAGTAGAAACGTATAGGAGCAACAACGGCTCATCCGCAAAGTAGTAGGCCACACAAGCTCACAGAACGGGACCGCCGAGTGCAACACTCACTACCGAGTTCGAAACTGCATTTGAAAGCAACATCAGCACAATAACTGTTCGTCGGGAGCTTCATAAAATGGGTTTCCATGGCCTAGCAGTTGGCTGGAGTGGCTCTCTGCCATTGGACTCTGGAGCAGTGGAAACGCATTCTCTGGAGTTTTGAATCACGCTTCATCACCTTGCAGTCCTACGGACTAATCTGGGTTTGGCGGATGCCAGGAGAACGCTACCTGCCCTAATGCATAGTGCCAACTGTAATGTTTGGTGGAGGAAGAATAATGGTCTGGGGCTGTTTTTCATGGTTTGGGCTAGGCCCATTAGTTCCAGTGATGGGAAATCTTAACGCTACAGCATACAATGACATTCTAGATTATTCTGTGCTTCCAATTTTGTGGCAACAGTTTGGGGAAGGCCCTTTCCTGTTTCATCATGACAATGCCCCTGTGTACAAAGCGAGGTCCATACAGAAATGGTTTGTCGAGATTGGTGTGGAATAACTTGACTGGCCTGCACAGTGCCCTGACCTCAACTCCATCGAACACCTTTGGAATTATTTGGAACGCTGACTGCGAGCCAGGCCTAATCGCCCAACACCAGTGCCCGACCTCACTAATGCTCTTGTGGTTGAATGCTGCGGGGACTTGCTTCCAATCTTCCAACATTTAGTGGAAAGCCTTCCCAGAAAAGTGGAGACTGTTATAGCAGCAAAGGGGGGACCAACTTCATATTAATGCCCATGATTTTGGAATGAGATGTTCAACGAGCAGATGTCTTCATGTACTGTAGTCTGCAACATCACAAACACATAAATAGACTGTGAGAGTTGACATGGCTTGACGGCAAGAGGCCACGCACGCACTGAAAACATCTCAACGGTCAAACCATAGAAGCACAAGTATGATTAGATCAGAAACTCAAGATGAGATCATTATATCAATGAGTCATCATGGTCAGTTACTAGACTTTTCTCTTCTGACTCACAACAGTACCCCTTGAACCAAAGAAAACACAGTTGCTATGATTTGATGAAAATCTAACCTATCAAGATGTGCATTAACTCATATAAAGTAGAATGGAGGCCATCATTCTTATGGCCAACATTTGCTACTGAACAGTAAATGTGCCAACTCTGACCATAGCGTGAACACCCAGATTTATATCCGGCTACCTGCGTCCTCCTCAGAGTCATAAAAAAAAACTCTGACCTTGCTCTAAGTAACGCTATGTTTCAGTGGTGAGCCTGACTCACCTTGTGAGTGTGAGAGGCCCAGTGAAAAGCTTTAACCCTGACACATTCTGCCTTGAAGTGCTAAACGAGACCTGGCACACAGAAATGGGAAGAGATGAAAAAGTGTGGCCTTTCCTGCCAGCTAACGGCAGATGATAACCAAGCATAACTGGTAGGAGAGAGTGAAAAGCACTTCTAGGCATATATCCCGCCATGCCAACTCGTTATTTACAATGCAAATGACAAGGGGGATGTTAGAGGCCCTAAGTGAATGCTGGGTAAAAGCAGTCAGGCCAGCCACGGTCCAGTCTGTTTAAACACCCTTTCAGTCTTCATTTGACTTCTCTCTCTGTTGATAAAAATCTATCTTACAAACAGTCAAGGCTTGAATCTTGATCCTCTCAATTTGATTATGACCTGACTCTCAGCAAATGCAGCCATGCCCGCAAGGCACACACACACATGCGCACACACATACAAAACATATAGAAAACAAAGACTTTACCCAACAATGCAACACAAAAAAATAGTAACACAAGAAGAATAAAATAAAATACACAAGAATGGAGCTACATACAGGGAGTACCAGTACCAGATCAACATGCAAAGGTACGAGGTATTTTAGGTGGGTATGTACATGAAGGCAGGTTAAAGTGACTAAGCATCAGGATAGATAGAGTAAAATGAAAAACAGAGTAGCAGCAGCAAATGATGAGTGTAAAAGTGTGTGTGAGTGTGCATGCGTGTGTGTGTTATGTGTGTTTGTGTTGTGTTGTATTGGTCTGCGTGTGGGGTGGTGTATGTGTGTGGGTTCTGTGTGGGAATGTCAATATGGGACTCACCAACTGGATTTTGTCTTATGTAGCAAAATTTGAAATTGTGTTTTTTACATTGGATAAAAGAAGAGACTCAGAGCTAAAAAATTGCATTTCATACACTGCATTTTTGAGGAACAATGGGAAAGTAATTCTGCTTTTGAAAGTTGATAAACTTGTAAACTCACTTTTGAGAAAATGGCTTTGAATGTTTTGGTATCTAGTGAAGAGCTCTTCTTTGTCCTTTGTCTACACCCATTCAGCATCGTTCACACCCTCTTAAGCTTTAGCCCCACCCATTTCGTTTCGCTCTCGGAGCATTCAGAGCACACTAGACGCTCTGGCCGATGATTTGTTTACCTCATGAAAACAGCCTAATCAGCACTGCTGTCAACAATTTCATTACGTTTGTTTTTTTGCCGATGTTTACTGACACCGGCCATATTCAAAGGGTGTTGTACACTTTAGCTTAAGACATGAAGCTAGCTAGCAAGGTAAACAACGTGTAAGGTCACACACGTCACATAACGTTAGCTAACGAGCCAGCCAGCTAAATAGCAAAGCAAATGGCTCTGGGATACGAATAATTACATCATGCACGTTAGCTAGGGTGCCAGCCAGCTAACGTTAGCTAGTTAGCTAACATTACACTTTATCTTAAGACATGTAGCTAGCTAGCTAGGTAAACAATTAACCTAGCAAGGTAAACAATGTGTAAGATCACACACATCACGTAACGTTAGCTAACGAGTCAGCGAGCTATCATTACTACCCTGCATGAATCTGCTGGGAGCTAACCAACCAGGTTCAATGTTAGCTAGCTAACATTAGGCTCTAACTAGCAAAGCAAATGGTTCTGGGATACGAATAATAACGTCATACACGTAGCGTTAGCTAGAGAGCCAGACAGCTAACATTAGCTAGCTAGCTAGCTAACAGATTACCAACACAGACTGATCAGCTCAAATAGACAGAAGCCTTCTATATGGCAGACGAAGCCCGAACTCTCGGCATGTCCACCCCACTCAGTACCTCAGCCAATCATGGCTAGTGGGAAGGTTGCTGACTTTTTCTGTGGCTTAAACAAAAAGGCTAACAATTTTATTCGTATTTAAAYATGGCATACAAGTTTGTTATTAAGGCACAGGAAGGTTCACATGTTCCAGAAGGCATTTCAAGCCAAAAAAAACATGTTTTGATAAAAAATGTAACATTTTTCAAATGGCTCTCCTGTGAAGTCGTGACTTGCGACATACGCCTAGTTTCCTGAAACGGGTCACATATAGTGTGTGTGATTGAGTGTGTAAATGGTTTGTGTATACAGTTGAAGTTGGAAGTTTACATACACCTTAGCCAGATACATTTAAACTCAGTTTTTCACAATTCCTGACATTAGATCCTAGTAAAAATTCCCCGTCTTAGGTCAGTTAGGATCACCACTTTATTTTAAGAATGTGAAATGTCAGAATAATAATAGAGAGAATGATTTGTTTCAGATATGATTTTTTTCATCACATTCCCAGTGGGTCAGAAATTTACATACACTCAAATAGTATTTGGTAGCATTGCCCTTTGAATTGTTTAACTTGGGTCAAACGTTTAGTAGCCTTCCACAAGCTTCCCATCATAAGTTGGGTGAATTTTGGCCCATTCCTCCTGACAGAGCTGGTGTAACTGAGTCAGGTATGTAGGACTCCTTGCTCACACACGCTTTTTCAGTTCTGCCCATAAATGTTCTATAGGATTGAGGTCAGGGCTTTGTGATGGCCACTCCAATACCTTGACTTTGTTGTCCTTAAGCCAACTTTGGAAGTATGCTTGGGGTCATTTGGAAGACCAATTTATGACCAAGATTTAACTTCCTGACTGATGTCTTGAGATGTTGCTTCAATATATCCACATAATTTTCCTGCCTCATGATGCCATCTATTTTGTGAAGTGCACCAGTCCCTCCTGCAGCAAAGCACCCCCACAACATGATGCTGCCACCCCCGTGCTTCACGGTTGGGATGGTGTTCTTCGGCTTGCAAGCCCCTTTTGTCTTCCCAACGTAACGATGGTCATTACTGCCAAAAAGTTTTAATTTAGTTTCATCAGACCAGAGGACATTTCTCCAAAAAGTTCAATCTTTATCCCCATGTGCAGTTGCAAACCGTAGTCTGGCTTTTTATGGCGGTTTTGGAGCAGTGGCTTCTTCCTTGCTGAGCGTTATTTCAGGTTATGTCGATATAGGACTCGTTTTACGGTGGATATAGATACTTTTGTACCTGTTTCCTCCAGCATCTTCACAAGGTCCTATGCTGTTGTTCTGGGATTGATTCGCACTTTTCGCACCAAGGTATGTTCATCTCTAGGAGACAGAATGCGTCTCCTTCCTGAGCGGTATGATGGCTGCGTGGTCCCATGGTGTTCATACTTGCTTACTATTGTTTGTACAGATGAACGTGGTTGTCACGATCCTCTTCCTGGAAATGACTGGACGTGTTCATGATATTTTATTAAATCAGAAAACTAAAACAAAAATAACAAAGAGAAAAACGAACAGTTCTGTAAGGATACTAAACTATACAGAAAACAACTACCCACAAACCCAGGTGGGAAAAAGGCTGCCTAAGTATGATTCCCAATCAGAGACAACGATAGACAGCTGCCCTCTGATTGAGAACCACACCCGGCCAAACACAAAGAAATAAAAACATAGAAATAAAGAAACTAGAATGCCCACCCTAGTCACACCCTGGCCTAACCAACATAGAGAATAAAAGCCTCTCTATGGCCAGGGCGTGACAGTGGTACCTTCAGGCGTTTGGAAATTGCTCCCAAGGATGGACCAGACTTCTGGAGGTCTAAAATGTTTTTCCTAAGGTCTTGGCTGATGTCTTTTGATTTTCCCATGATGTCAAGCAAAGAGGCACTGAGTTTGTAGGTAGGCCTTGAAATACATCCACAGGTACACCTCCAATTGACTCAAATTATGTCAATTAGCCTATCAGAAGCTTCTAAAGCCATGACATCATTTTCTGGAATTTTCCAAGCTGTTTAAAGGCAGTCAACTTAGTGTATGTAAACTTCTGACCCACTGGAATTGTGATACAGTGAATTATAAGTGAAATGATCTGTCTGTAAACAATTGTTGGAAAAATTACTTGTGTCATGCACAAAGTAGATGTCCTAATTGACTTGCCAAAACTATTGTTGGTTAACACGAAATTTGTGGAGTGGTTGAAAAACGAGTTTTAATGAAGTGTATGTAAACTTCCGACTTCAACTGTATATATTCTAACAAGCGTGCGTAGGGTCAGTGGAAGATAGAGTTACAGCATTAAAACCTTTCCACAGAGATGAGTGCTACTGGCTCTATTCTTCCCAACTCCATAGTTCCAGAGCAGACTTCAGGAAGCAAATAAGTCAAAATACACACAGTGACGGGGAAACTGGTGGTTACATATAAGAGCTTTGGACAGTCAGTTCTAAAGTTGATTTAGCTCATAGTTCAGGCATCCYTAACAAGATGCATGCTAGCAGTTCAAAAGGCTCCACAGAAAGCTATGGTAAGGTCCAGCTAACAAAGGAAACAGTACAGACAAGGATCAGCTCCAACTACTGACCAATTTATCCATGGTCCTCGATCAAGTCGAAGCCTGGTCTGTGAAATGTGAGCTCTGACCAATCCCCTCTGGGGATAACATTGCTTTACTTACTGGCCACCTGAAAGCTTTGACCAAGAACAAATTGTTGCTCTTCTGAGACTTGACGTAAACCCTTTTACTCCAATAAGGAGCATATGTCATGCACAAATGATCCTACCTTCCATGTATTACAATAAGTACTACTTTATTCTGCCATAACACAACTATAGTAAGCACTCCACTTCCAACAGAGTAAGTGTAGCAGTACCAGCTCAGGCCAGAGGGCAGAGGAGCTGGAGTTTGCGTTCCAGCATTTCAGTGTCCTTGCCTTCATTAATGAGCAGCTAATCAGCTGTGTATTTTTTCTGTCCACTACGTAATTACAGATCTCATGGATGTGAACACAGACATCAGGCCCTCTAAACACCTGCCCCAGCTCTGCTCTATGTCACTGCCTCCCTGCCATGACACACAGCCTGATGGATGGGCCTGATGAAAATGGTTGGCTGCCACTCAAGAGGATGGGCCTGATGGAAATGGAAATGCTTGGCTGCCACTCAAAAAGCCATGCCCATCCACACGGACACGCACACACACACACACACACACACACACACACACCACACACACACACACACACACACACACACACACACACACACACACACACACACACACACACACACACACACACACACACACACACACCTCTACACAATTGGGAAAAAACACACTACAAACACACCTGGTCAAACACTTTCAAACCCACCCCACAACCTCCCTCAGCATCACTGGTTCTGGTGATGAAAGCCTCCTGGACCATAGCCCAGAGAAGAGCAGCTGCATCCGGGTGGATAGCCAAACTTAAACTTGTCTGGACTTCGCTTCAATGCTAAAGAATAATATACAGCCTTGACCTGTAGGAGTCAGTGGGGGCCCAATTAGGAGAGCCAGAGGGTCCACCAACACCAGGAGGAAGTTCAGAAAAGAAAGTGTTTATTTGCCCTGTCTTGTTTTGTCTTTGGTTTTTCCCTTTGCATATGTATTTCATGTTCTTATTTTCACCGCTTTAACATAGCACTTATTTGTGTAGCATGGAATCCCTCAATCCCTTTATCACTTGGCGTGATTTGACATAAATGTATTGATCCAGTTGCATGATTTATTATGATAATTTTCTACTTGATTACCCTCAGCACTTAATCAGCCCTCGTCTTCGTCTTATTGTCGTCTTCCTCTCGTTGAACTGTCGCAGGTGACCCCTCTGAGCTATCAACCTCCATTGATCCCTCAGGGTAAATAACCACCCCGTGTTCCCCCACCCTCTCCAGACTGACTTGCAATATGCGGACAGAGCAGGACGTTGCAATAGGCACATGCAACCCAAGGTTTGATACCAGCACAAACAGAAACCCTCTTAAACCTAAACCTAACCCCTAAGCCTAAAATTTGCTCTTTTTAAAAATGTATTTTTTACTTGTGGTGACCGACGACACTTCTGGTACCCACAAGAATAGTAAAACCAAACACACACACACGCACACTGKACACACATACTGCAACAGACCTGCTGGCTTGTGGGTCCTTAGACACAGGGATATGCAAACGGTTGAATAATATGCAAATCCACTCACAAAAAGACAACTAATAGGAACATGTAAATTTACAAAGGCTACACAAATACGACAGACACACACAACAGGTGGCATGTCGGAGAGTAGGCTACTTTATGTTTTATTGTAATCTCAGTGTTGATATTCATCATCTAGAGTATAATACATTGGCAGAGATAAGTATGTCTGAAGGYCATGGCAATTCAGGACTGTTGTGTTTGTGTTCCTCTGTTGGACAGGAAGCGATGCATTTTATGTATTGAAAGGAAAATAAGTATTTTGGAAAAAGTCACCTTTTCAAAATCAACCATTTACATTTGACACCCCTAAAAAGGTTTCCCCAGGACTGAAGAACATATTGTTTCAGTAAAGAAGACACACATTCACCTATAGCTTACTGTATCATATTTCTACTGTCCCCGTCATACTATTCCTGTGGGTCTCTCCATTAGAAATCTATAGATACTGTATCAAACCACATCAAGGCTATTACATAAGGCATACCAGCCTGGGCCACAGCCTTCCTCCCTCCCTTTGTTTAGATTGTTTTCTCCTTACTGTCACCACCTTGAACCAGGTTGTTATTGCCTAGAGATTGATGAATCGAAAATATTTGGATTGTCTCTAAATTAATCTATCTTTATTGCAGCTTACAGGAAAGGGCTGACAGTGGCGGAAAAGAGGGAGTCGATTTGGGCCTCTGCTGTCCTGCTGAAAAGATCCGCCCACGATCAGAACACACACACACGCAAGCGCACACCCCCAGCCTTCTTCGGGCACCCTAGAGCAACAGAATAGCACCACAGAGAGAGGAGACAACTCAGACACCTAACTAATCAACCCAGCAATTAGTGTTAGCATCATAAACCACTCTGAACCATAAAAAGGCTATTGAGCTGAATGTGGTTTTCATTACCTAACTCTCTCAGCCTGCTAATCAGCCCAAATGCACTGGGCAGTAAGGGAAAACAGTGCCAGATAATCAACCTTTTAATCATACACACAGAATTAGTTTATTTGGCCACCATGGTTTCATACGTTTTGGTTTTCATTTGTGTTTATGTAGCCACATAAACATCCAGTAAATGACCGTTGTTTGTTCATGAGTGTCCAAATGTAATGATCAGAGGAAGATAAAGGCATTACATCTCATTGCCTATTAAGTAATAATGCTCTATTTCTGTCCRCTGTAACACGTTCCTTCCGCCCTCAGTCATAAGGCCGACATAACACATGACTGTCATATGACTAACGTAAGCCCAAATCACATGGAGTGACGTTCGTCAACGGCGTGAATTTGCGTGTGCAAGACTATTGTCTTCAAACAGGCAGCCTATTTGTCAGATCAACCATAACCTATACAGACTAATATTTTTTTTACCGTTCAACTTTAGCAAGGTAGGGGAAAATCATAAAAATTCCTCTAATTTCCTTTCTACAAATGCCCCACTCAATCTCTAGACCAGATTGATTCATTTGAACCAAGGCACTCAATAACCATGCACTCTGTTTGAACTTTATTAATCAATCGTCTGTAATCAAAAACGGCGATACTGTCAAGAAATTCCATTGACAACGTAACATGTATGGATTTGAACCAGGGCTCCCGAYTGGCGTAGCGATCTAAGGCACTGCATCTCAGTGCTAGACGCATCACTACAGACACCCTGTTTTGAATCCAGGCTGTATCACATCCGGCAGTGATTGGGAGTCCCATAGTGCGGTGTAACGTCTGGGGTGTAGTGGGGAAGAAGTCAGGTGCAGGAAGCAGCGAGTTATGAGTAGCGTACTTTTATTTCCATCACTATAGTGAACAGACGCCGCCCAAAACACGGGGACTTAAACAGTCCAGCAAAAACCCAAAACACACGGACAACCGTGACATACAGCCGTGTACAAACATGTACATCGAAAACAATCCCGCACAACCAGCAGGCGGGCCCGCTGGTAAATAAAGCCCTACCAATCACCTAAACTACACACAGGTGCAACCAATAAACATAAAAGGGGAAAACAGGATCAGTGGCAGCTAGTAGGTCGGTGACCACAACCGCCACCCAAACAGGAAGGGGAACCACCTTCAGCAGGAGTCGTGACAGGCGGGGCACAATTGGCCCAGCATTTTCTGGATTTGGCCGGCGTAGGCCATCACTGTAAATAAGAATTTATTCTTAACTGACTTGCCAAGTTAAATAAAGGTTAAATAAAATAACATTTAAATAAATACATGTGTATATATATATTTCTGTATCACAACCCAGTTGAATGTTGTTGCATTCTAGTATTGATACACATTTTTTATTAAAGCACTATCCTATACATAATATTGGCTTGCAGTTAAACTTATCATCACTAAATAGACACTTCGTAACAAAATAAAATAATTCCAGAGGTAACAATGCACAAAAGTWATTTTTCTATGCATAAACATGAGCAAAATAAACTTGCTATCACGTTTCAGGTAAGACCCAAATGCAGACTGTGTTGAAGTAACAATGTTTATTACAGCAACAGGGGCAGGCAAACGACAGGTCAAGGCAGGCGGGAGTCGATAATCCAGAGTAGTGGCAAAGGCACAGGACGGCAAGCAGGCTCAGGGTCAGGGGCAGGCAGAGTGGTCAGGCAGGCSGGCTCAGAGTCAGGACGGGCAAAGGTCATAACCAGGAGAGCGAGAAAAAGAGAGACTGGGGAAAAGCAGGAGCTGAGACAAAACGCTGAKTGACTTGACCAACAAGACGAACTGGCAACAGACAAACAGAGAACACAGGTATAAGTACCCAGGGGATAATGGGGGAGATGGGCGACACCTGGAGGAGGGTGGAGACAAGCACAAGGACAGGTGAAACAGACCGGGGCGTGACACTTGCTGCCTAATTGAACGCGCTATACGCTCAAGACGCCGTTGATGCTCGGGGCCCTTCCCTTTTCCCTGATTCACTCCCATGCATTCTATTTCCCGTGTTAGAACGCTGGTTGACACGTGAATAAAAAAAAAATCTACCTGTATGATTTGGGCTATAGACAACAGATGTCAGTATGAGATGAAAACGGCACCTCAAGTCTGTATCACACCCCTTGCATCGTGGATTATWTCCATAGAACGCCACAGCCGTTCCTTGATTATACCTGACTTATATGACACTGTCAAGTTGGAGAGTTTCAGAGTTCCCTCCTACAGTAAATCCATATTGTCAATTGGTATTGTTGATTAGGCTTTATTTTCCAATGTATTCCAATGCAGTAACAATAGAATGCTGAAGTTAGGAAATATCCATGAAGTTCTAGGAAGTATTCTAAACTGCTGCAGTGTTATGAAGTTCCCGGCTAACTAATGAGCCTTTTGCCCGGCTCTCTCTTGTACGGACCCAACCAGAACGCTCCTTTAATGATAACAATAAATTAAGTTTCTCTGCTCTACTGAAGCCTGTAAATAATTAATTGGTTTCTTCAAAAGGGGATGTTTTTTTGCATGACCAATTTACTTCTTCCTGCATTGTGATCCAATGCTGCTGTATCAGCACTAGGGGGATTCTGATGAATGAAAAAAGCATCTGCAAAATATGAGCTATTTTGAAGTTGTTGTTTTTTTAACTGTGTTTTCATCTGATAACGAGATAAGATATGTAACTGATTTGAATGTGTATGGCTATTGTATTGGAACTGTTCATGTCGCAGTAACAAAATATTAAGCTAGTGGGCAGGCTACCTTTAACTCTCTCATACACACACATACGGTCATTGTTGCCTCTAGTTTTTTACTGTGGTCACAGTAAATGGTCATGCCATGGTTGCAGGAATAGCACACAATAGCAGGAAATAGGAGCTACGGATGGATGGCGCCTGTGTCACCGCAAGGGCCATGTCAATTCATGTTATATGACAGGCAGATAGATCCAACATCAGAGCCAGAGTGAAAACCTCTGCAATTCACTTTCATCAATAATGGAGCAAGATCCGTCTCTGGAGTTAGCCCGAGCGACGACACCGCACTCCTATCGTTACCCCCTTCCTTCCCCTGTCTCTTTCATCCTCCCCCTCCTATTCTCTTCTGAAATCTTCTGAGTTCGGAACTAATTTCTTTTCTTTATGATTCCATAAGAATAGATTGTAGGTTGTGGATTCAAGGATAATAGCTTGGCATTGAATTCCATTTTTGACAGAAAAACATTGACAGATCTATAAATACCACTCGTTTTCTCTCCCAGGAAAGACTGGTAATGGGCCTTGTGTGGGAGGAAGGGAGGATGGGAAGGGAGGGGGGAGGTGAGGAAATAAGGGACGATGGTGAGAGAAACTTTGGCATTATTCACATGGTATTATTCACCCTCGTGTGGGGACTGTTTTAATCAATGTTTTTTCCCCCTATCTGTCTCTCCCTCTGTCTCGCTCTGTCTTATGTCTCTGTTCTCTCTTTTCTCTAACAAGGTTTCTTGACCTCTCCATCCATAGCTCAATCTCAGTTGCATTGCTTCCCTCAAAGGCATTGACCTTCAGAATAATTCATTTTGACTAACATACACTGGAACACCTGCTCTTTCCCTGACATAGACTGACCAAGTGAATCCAGGTGAAAGCTATGATCCCTTATTAATGTCACCTGTTAAATCCACTTCAATCAGTGTAGATGAAGGGCAGGAGACAGGTTATAGGATTGTTAAGCCTTGAGACAATAGAGACATGGATTGTGAATGTGTACCATTCAGAAAGTGAAGGGGCAAGACAAAATATTTAAGTGCCTTTTGAAAGGGGTATGGTAGATGGTGCCAGGCGTACTGGTTTGAGTGTGTCAAGAACTGCAACGCTGCTGGGTTTTACACGGTCAACAGTTTCCCTTGTGTATCAAGAATGGCCCACCACCCAAAGGACATCCAGCCAAGTTGACACAACTCTGGAAAGCATTGGAGTCAACATGGGCCAGCATCCCCGTGGAACGCTTTCGACACCTTGTAGAGTCCATGCCCTGGCGAATTGAGGTTGTTCTGAGGTTAAAAGGGGGTGCAACTCAATAATAGGAAGGTGTTCCTAATGCTTTGCACACTCAGTGTAAGGTCCCTCGATAGAATATGATCACACAACATACATTGCTTAGCGTGGCCTTACCAGGAACCATCTGTACAGATCTGGAAGTTAAATATCAACTCAATAAGTTAATGGTTTAATAAAGTTCCATGTATAACATTATCCATTTATTATTATTGTTATAACATATTTAACATGGACACTGTATACCTGTGGCTTCTGATCTTTCAGTAAAAGTGAAATCTCAACCCAGATAAAACATACAGTCATACACGCACGCACACATACCACTTCCTGATAACTCAGTGCTGCCAGCATCATCACCCCCACCTGCCTTCAGCACTATGCCCACACGGAGACTCAGTAGTCTCCGTAATCTACCACCACAGGCCAACAGTTCAACACCCCGCTCCTGTCACTCTCTCATTGCACGCCATCAATTTCCCTGTAGCTCTCTCTCCCTGACTCTCCCCTATCACTCCTATTACACCGGCCTTAATTGTGTCCCTGACCTCCATGGAAAATGACCCAATCACACGGCAATTGTAGCCTGAAATGAGAGTCCATATTTGCATTGTTCCCCTGTCACTGGGGATGGGATTTCTTTGGTGGATGGAGAGAAAAGGCTCCATGTTCAAGGAGAGGGAGATTGAGAGGCATTGTGAAGGGTTGGCTTTGAAGAGATCTCTGTGTAAAAAGCATGACAATCTCCTCACAATGGACATTGGCAGACTATATATAGTCATGGAAAATTTGAGTCCAAACGCTGGCTCGAGTTTTTATATGCTTTCATTGAGTTTGCTTACAGTAACTTTATTTACATTTGAAACGCTTAAAGGACTTAAGTGAAGTATATTGCCACATATGAAACTAAATCTACAGCAAATGTGAGCTTCATTATGTATATCAACCTAGTGTCATACCATCTCCACTAATACCTGACACTCTGCCCTCTCAAAGCCAGAGCTTTCAGACCTGTTCTTAACGTCAACACCCAATGATAAACCAAAGAAAATGTCAAAAGAAAGTCCTTGAACTGCTCTTGACGGCCAGAATATTGTACATGTTTAAAGGTTTTAAGCTAAACTGCCTCTTGGTCTTTGTTATCCAAAGCGGACAGTTTCTCCTGGTCAAGGAGAGTGAATGAGAGAGTTTTAATCTGGGTTGTATTCATTAGGGCACGCAGTAGAAAACATTTAAAAATGGAAATCAAAAATGAGCATTTATAGGCACAGTCCAGGCACATCAAGCTGGTCTCAGAGCACTTCATATTATTCTGTATGTAAATCCGAGATACTTCATTTAGTATGATATGTTACGTTTTGTATGGTATGTATTCATTTGTGGATGTCCATCACCCATTTCGTATGATATGTCACGAATTACAATTCGTATTATATGTTACGAATTTGCAAAATGTACAATATGTTACGAACCTGCAAAATGTATAATATGTCATTCATTCTAGCTAGGTGCCTAACGTTAGCTAGCTGGCTAACTTTAGCTAGGTTAGGGTTATGTTTAGGAGTTAGGTTAAACGGTTAAGGTTAGGGTTAGGGGAAGAGTTAGCTAAAAGGGTTTTAAGGTTAGGGTTAGGGGAAGGGTTAGCTAAAATGCTAAGTAGTTGCAAAGTTTCAAAAAAGTAGTAAGTAGTTGAATTTGCTAAAATGGTCCATAATGAAATTAAAACTGGTAACCTTTGGGTTGCTAGACGTTTGTGTTAAACGCCCAACCAACCACCCTGCTTCAGTGTTTGCCTTAGCCATCTGTCTTATGTAACCATACCAAACATAATACATCATACTAATTTGAGTGTCCTGGATTTACTTTTACTATGTTACATCTAATCTATGAGACCAGGCTGAATGAACATGACCCAGGCTGTAAGCAGAGAGACAGACCTGTTGCAGGGCTGCATCCAGATAAACTGACTGTGCCATAAAGGCTGGTCTGGTCCAAGCCAGAAGAGTAGGCCCTGATTACAGCAGCTGCACTCAGATTGAATTCAGGAGGCAGCAAAAAAGAATCAATCAGTGATGAAGACCAGGCGGCCTAAGTGGACTATAAGAGGACCCAACCAAGAAGAAGTTGTGTGTGTGTGTGTGTGTGTGTGTGTGTGTGTGTGTGTGTGTGTGTGTGTGTGTGTGTGTGTGTGTCAAAAAGATCCCAGGAATGGTTGAAGACTGCTCTAGAGTGGCCAGCAATGAGTCCAGATCTGAATCCCATTAGAAACCTATGGTGAGATCTGAAAACAGCAGTTGTTGGAAGGCACCCCTCAAACTTTGAAGAATTGGAGTAGTGTGCAGCTGAAGTGTGGGACAAGTTGCCAGTGAAAGGTGCAGCAAGCTCCTGGGTGCCAAGAAGCTGACGGCTACAAAAAGCTTATTTTTGGAGTTATCTTCGCCAAAGGCTGTTTAACCCAGAGGTAGCTCCTAGGTGCCAATAATTGTGTCCATGCCATTCATTTGAATTTTCTTAATTAACATTGGAACGTAAGTCGTCCCCCCCCCCCCCCCCCCCCCAAAAAAAATGTTGACAATCCATAACAACGTGTGGAGACCATTTTTGTTTCATCTACATTTATGTTAAAAGAAATAGGGAAACATTTCAGAAAAGTGCATGGGTGTCAGTATATTGTATTTGTAATACAGAATGTCTTACCAGTCAGCACGTATTGTAACATGTGTGAACCACTGTGAAATAAAAGTTAATATCCACATTTTTACGAGGCTCACTCCTTACTCTCTATACTACGTAGTAGTTGTCCCTCGAGATTACGAGGTGGCTTCGCACCTTTGGGGATGTATGGAGTTCATTCGGTGAGCTAAGGAAAAACTGCATCTAACACAGGTTTCAGTAACAATTTACTTTGACTACATATCCATAATTCATTCCTTACAAGCATTTCATGAATGTGTTATAACAGGTCCTAACCGCATTATTAAAAGTTAATGAAACTGTTTTATTAACACGCTTAAATGTCTTACTCACATCTGCCACAGAGAACGAGAACCCACAGTCCTTGGGAGTGGGCCGCGTCGGTGGCACTGTGTTATCCTCAAAGTGGGCTAAGAAGGTGTTTAGCTTGTCCGGGAGCAAGACGTCGGTGTCCGAGACGTGGCTGGTTTTCCCTTTGTAATCCGTGACTTTCTGTAGACCTTGCCACATACGTCTCGTGTCTGAGCCGTTGAATTGCGACTCCACTTTGTCTCAGTAATGGCGTTTTGCCTATTTGATGGCCTTATGGAAGGAATACCTACACTATTTCTATTTGTATTTGACCATATTCCCAGTCACCTTTCCATGGTTAAATGCGGTGGTTCAGCTTTCAGTTTTGCGCGAATGCTGCCATCTATCCTCGGTTTATGATTTGGGTAGGTTTTAATAGTCGCCGTTGGAACAACATCCCCTATACACTTCTTGAGGAACTCAGTCACCGTGCCAGTGTAAGCGTCAATTTTATTTTCAGAGGCTACCCGGAACGTATCCCAGTCTGCGTGATCAAAACAATCTTGAAGCATCCAATTGGTCAGACCAGCGTTGAATAGACCTTAGCACAGGTTCTTCCTGTTTGAGTTTCTGCCTATAGGAAGGGAAGAGCAAAATGGAGTCGTGATCTGATTTGCCGAAGGGAGGGTGGGGGAGGGCCTTGTTGGCATCTCGAAAAGGCAAGTAGCAGTGATCTAGTGTTTTCCCTAAACGAGTAGTACAGTCAATGTTTTATAGAACTTCGGTAGCTTTTTCCTCAAATTTGCTTATTTAAAATCCGCAGCTACAATAAATGCGGCCTCAGGATATGTCGTTTCCAGTTAAATAAAGTCCAGTGTAGTTCCTTGAGGGCCATCATGGTATCGGCTTGAGGGAAATATACACGTCTGTGACTCTAACCAAAGAGAATTCTCTTGGGAGGTAATACGGTCGGCAATTGATTGTGAGGTATTCTAGGTTGGGTGAACAAAATTACTTTCTGTATGTTATCACAATCACACCATGAGTAGCTAATCATGAAGCATACACCCCCGCCTTTCTTATTCCCGGAGATTTCTTTATTCCTGTCTGCTCTGAGAACTCAGCTTGCTGTATGGATGGGGAAAGTATTTCCCAAGAGAGCCATGATTCCATGAAACAGAGTATGTTACAGTCCTTGATGTCTTTCTGGAAGGAGATCCTCGCAATTAGCTCGTCTACTTTATTGTCCGATACTGAATATTAGTGAGTAATATACTCGGAAGTGGTGGATGGTGTGCCCATCTCCTGAGTCAGACTAGAAGTCCACCCTGAATACCTTTTCTCCGCCAGCGGCGACTTGGAGCAGCCTCTGGGATAAGTTCAATTGCCCTGTGGGGTATGAACAAAGGATCCAATTTGGGAAAGTCGTATTCCTGGTCGTAATGCTGGTGAGTTAACGCCACTCTGATATCCAAAAGTTCTTTCCGGCTGTATGGAATAACACGAAAAACGTCCTGGGCTAATAATGTAAGAAATAATACTGCAAAAAAAAGAAAAACACTGCAAAGTTGCTTAGGAGCTAGAGGTGCCATGTCTGTTGGCACGTCAGACTCATTAAATAAAAAAAATCTTCGTCCAATTCGAGGTGAGTAATCGCTATTCTAATATCCAGAGGCGCTTTTCGGTCATAAGAGACGGTAGTAGCAACATTATGTACAAAATAAAAAACACAAAATAGCACAAATGGCCCATCCCCTCTGGCGCCAATACTGTATGTATGAGTCTGAAAATGGGGAATTTCGTTTAAAGCTTTGAACATGAATATTTGTGTAAATCTATTCAAGAAAAGTCAAACAGAAAAATGTCAATAGTAGGATTCTTTGGTGATGTCCTCAGCAATTGTTTTTTATGCTACATCTGGAAAATGTAGATAAAATATTCCTATCTGTGTTGTGTCTGTATTAGTTTGATAAGTGAGGCATGTTTATATATGCTTTATGAATGCTGTTTGACATCCCGGAATGCCCTGTCAGCAGCTGGGGAGAGGTGAGTGGAGACAGGGGGAAGCGACCACTGGACATGTTGAAGCCAGTCTTCCACTCGTCCCCTTCCCGAATCCGCTCCAGGTGGTAGGCGTTCCATAGGTCCAGCTTGGAGAACACGGTGGCCCCCTGAAGCGGCTCAAAGGCCAAGGAGATGAGAGGTAGCGGGTACCGGTTCTTCACCGTGATGTCGTTAAGACCCCGGTAGTCGTTGCACGGGCCCAGGGTTTTGTCCTTCTCCACTAAGAAGAACCCTGCTCTGGTGGGGGAGGCAGAAGGACGGATGAACCCTGCAGCTAGGGAGTCCTCAATGTAGGTCTCCATAGCCTTGGTCTCCAGACCCGACAGAGAGTACAGTCATCCCCGGGGCGGAGTGGTGTCTGGGAAAAGGTCAATCCCGCAGTCATATGGTCGGTGCTGCGGCTGCGAAGTGGGCAGGGCCTTACTGAACACCAACAGGTCCTGGTACTCCTCGGGAATGGTGGAGAGGTCCTAGGCAACTTCCGAGCCCCCAGGAAGACGTCCCAGGGCAGGCTGCACTGACTTCAGGCAATGGGCGTGACAGAACGTGCTCCAGCCCATGATAGCACTGGCAGACCAGTCAATGAGGGGATTGTGTCATTGGAGCCATGAGAATCCCAATACCACGGGAACCTGAGGAGACATAATGAGCAGGAACTAGATCGTCTCACTGTGGTTCCCTGACAGATGTAGGTTGATGGGGGTGGTATTGTGGGTGACCCGGTCTATAGAGCGCCCGTCCAGTGCTCTAACGTCCATGGGAATAGAGAGGGGCTGAGTGGGTATACCCAACTCGGAAGCGTCCATAAAGCTTGCATTGGCGCCAGAGTTGATAAGTACCCAGAGAGATTTTGACTGTTTCCCCCACAGCAATATGGCATGAAAAGGGATGCAAGTAAGGGGAGAAGAAAAGTTCTCCATATGGCCCACCAGAGTACTCGCTCCTACCGGTGAGCCTGGTCTTTAGTGGACTGGTAGAGACGAAATGACCAGTAGTCCCGCAATACAGGCAGCTCTTAGCGTGAAGCCAGTATAGCCATTCAGCTGGAGACAGCTTAGCTCTGACTAGTTGCATGTGCTCGGGAAGAGGTGAATCGTCTGTCTTCAGAGGCTCTCAGGGGAACACGGGTAGCATCGGGTTCTCTAGGCAACGGAGCCGTCGGGGACTTCCGGGATACCTCGGAGGCGAGGTGGAATCCTTGGACGGGTGAGTGAAATCGAATCTCCTCTCCTTCCTTAGTTCCCCTAGTTGCCCATCGATCTGAATGGTCAAGGCGATGAGCGAGTTGAGATCCGTTGGTCGTTCCTGGGCTGCAAGCTCATCCTTTACTTTCTCCGATACTCTGTGTAGGAACATGTCGAACAGCGTTTCCGGGTTCCTCGCACTCTGAAATCCACCGTATAGTCTGCCACACTGCGGGAGTCTTGACGCAGCTGGAGCAGCTTGCGAGCAGCTTGCGAGCAGCCTCTCTCCCGGACAACAGAGAATCAAACACCTTCCGAACCACCTCCACAAACTCCTCCAGACTGAGGCAGACGGCAGATTGTTGCTCCCACACCGCCGTAACCAAAGGTGAGTGCCCTCCTGGCCATCAGCGTTATGATGTACGCTATCCCCAAGCAGTCCGAGGGGAACGAAGAAGGCTGCAGCTCAAAAATGAGTGAGCATTGGGAGAGAAAAGCCCGACAGGTTCCGGAATCTCCAGCGTAGCACTCCGGAGGAGGTAAGCGGGGTTCTCGGGACACTAGGGTAGGCTGGGAGATTACGGGTGTGACCCGCTGCCCAGTGGGGAATCTGAGGAATTGCTCCAGCAAGGTAACGAATACCTGGTTATGGTGTTCTGTCACGGTATGGAGTCCCTCCATAAGACCTTGAAGTAACTCCTTTTGTTTTCCAAGGGTAGCTCCTTGCAGGGAGACAGCATTGTGGAGCTGGTTTGTGTCTGCTGGGTCAGATTATAGACATGCCTTCGGTGACAGCATTTTTTTCCCGGAAACAGGTAAACCAGAGGGCTTGTAAATATTTGGGTCTGGGGGAGACCAATGTGTCAGGTCTCCCTCGCGAAGAGGCTACTGTCCCAGAATACCATGTTATTGGCGGTATGCCCATTATTATATAATGGAGGAGCAAATGGGGATTTGCATTGAAAGTAGATCAACAACTTCCAGTTTTCTTTTTTTTTTTATCCAGGAGGCTTTTGCACCATGTTTGTTTAATTAATTACAATGCTGTATGAGGAAGGGTCCGTCAAGTTTTTCCCAGCATTACATTGACTACTGCACACGCCAGAAAATCTATCCTGCCAATTTAAGCACCGCCTTCACCCAAAGCTAATACATCCAAATAACCAGTGATGAAAAACCCAGGCACAAGAACTACTGGTGCTCGTTAGCGGTTGCATCCCATAGTCTCTTGACAGATCAAATCAAATCACATTTTATTTGTCACTTGCGCCGAATACAACAGGTGTAGACCTTACAGTGAAATGCTTACTTGCAAGCCCTTAACCAACAATGCTTTCAGAAGTTTTAAGGAAAAAAAGTTTTAAGTAAAAAATAGATAAGTAAATAAAAGTACCAAATTATTCAACAGCAACAGTAAAATAAACAGTAACGAGGCTATATACAGGGGGTACCGGTACAGAGTCAATGTGCGGTGGCACCGGTTAGTCGAGGTAATTGAGGTAATATATGTACATGTAGGTAGAGTTAGTGACAATGCGTATATAATAAACAGAGAGTGGCAGCAGCGTAAAAGAGGGGCCTCGGTATCCCTTTGATTAGCTGTTCAGGAGTCTTATGGCTTGAGGGTAGAAGCTGTTAAGAAGCCTTTTGGACCTAGACTTGGCGCTCCGGTACTCCGCCGCACAGAGAACAGTCTATGACTAGGGTGGCTGGAGTCTTTTACAATTTTTAGGACCTTCCTCTGATCAATGGTACCATTTATGTTTACGTAGTCTATCCATGAAAGATTATGAAAATGTGAACGCTCAAAATCTCAAACTGCCTCTCCTGATGCGTAAAGACACTCTACCCTACTTTGTCTGTTCACCTGTCTGTATGTTTGTCTGTCACACCTCACAGGTGTCTGTGTGACTCTCTGAGGGACGCAACATTAAACCCAGAGCATTTTCTCCCGATCCTCTCCTTTTTGAGAATGACCTCTTTCCAAGCAGTTTTTATCCTCTCTGCAAACAGTGCCTTTCAGCACCAGCTAGGGAGCATTCAAAAAACACCGCTCCCCAAAGCCCAGTGCAATTGCCCCGGTATTGTCCACACATCCACACATCCGCTGCTCTGAGAATGGAGGGAGAATGGAGGGAGGGGAGGAAGACGAGTTGTGAACACTCCACATGCTGCATCTGAAATATGACAGGCAGCTATACACACAACTGACTGTAAACTAGAGTGTTTCCGGAGGATTTTTTAAAAACTGAATGTTACAAACTGCAACAGATGTGAACTTAACTGAGAGGGAATAAGATTGAATTGTGGTGTTGAGAATTTCCTCTAAATGTCTGACAACAGAGGTGGCATTGGGGAATTTTGGTCCCAAAACACTTTCTTTTTACAGTGTGCAATGTCTATTAAATGGGTAAATTGTCAATTCAAATACTAGCTCTGCGTATTTGCAAGGCAAAATGTAGTGCTGAGTTTCAGACCCACCTCTAACCTTAAATGCAGTACACCAGGTTTTGAGCTCAGAAGCTGCCCTGCTCCACACTTGAAAACAGTGATTTCATCGTGTTAAAATATTCTGATAAAGCCTAGTTCATCTTAGTTTTATCACTGTCCTTCCAACTCAATGACACTTCAAAAGCACAGTTTGGCTCCAGTTCCTGTTGTTTTCAGAGGAGAGGTGGATAGTGAGACTCCTAGGAGGTGATAGAATATACATGTCTCCTCTCATATCACCACACTGCTACAGCTAAAGCTAGGATATCAGACTCCAAAACGTCCTGACCACCACATCATTAATCACACTGTTACATTTGGCTTTGAGTAATTACCCTCTGTGAGATACTTCTTCACACACACGCACACGCACACACACTGCATGACAGCACAAACACACACACACACACACACAAAAAGAGACTCACATACTGATATATAGTAATAATCACACATACATTACTTATGCAGCATACATTCATACTTACACACTAGCACATACAGTAGAGAAACACATTTGCTTATGCATTTGTACCCGCAAATACTCATACTTTTCTTTACACATACGCACTCTAGCTCACGCACACATACTCTCACACGCAGGGAATTTCAAGGGTACACCGTGCAGTAGAGGGCTGTGTTTAGGAGGTGTTGGACAGGTCATGGAGCCCTCCTGCTCGGGGAAGGGGTCAGTAAGTCTGGGCCTGATGAAATCCTCCACCTGTCCTCATTCATCAAGCCCACAACACATATTAATTATCCCACACCTTCAGCCTAACAGCAGAGGACAGACGCTCACCCCAACTCCCCGCTCTCCGCTCCCATAGAGCACAGGCCCTCACTCACATACTGGGCTAATGTACGCTTTAAAATACAGCTGCAGTACCACTATATTGATCTGAGGCCTTGGGAGTATGTCTCTGTCCTAATATGGACACCGTTCAGAATGACTGTAATATGTATAATACTACGCCATTTAGAAGACACTTTTATTCAAAATGAAGTACAGTCATGCGTGCGTACATTTTTTTTGCATGGGTGGACCCAGTGGGAATCGAACCCACAATCCTTGGCGGTGCAAGCGCCACGCTCTACGAACTGAACCACACAGGACTGTAGTACTCTGTGATGTTTGTATAGTGAGTCAAACTGCAAGTTATTGCTACTGCCTTATGACAAGCTGTCTTGAAAGGCATTTACTCTCATTCTCCAGGTTATTCCCCTGAAACTCCTTCCTTAATTGGGAGTGGATCATTAGTGTGTTGAGACATATTTTTTTTAAACCATATTACATGTTACAGTGAGACCGAGAAAGTCGTGCATCCATGCAGCGAGGGCTCTTTGAAGCACATGACAAGATAAAAGTCCTCTAAATGACCGTGCTTGGGCTTCAATGGTTGGGCGGCGACAAGTAACCCCCCTCCCTCCTAATCAGCCCATTCCCACATCTCCCATTTTCTCTTGCCACAAGTCAGATGCAGAGCACCGACTCACTGGGAAAAGATTGGTCAATTAGGACGGCCACAAAGATAAAAGTCCCATTATCTGAGCAGTGGCGGCCATACGTTGATCAAATTAATGAGGGCTTTTCAACAGTGACGAGGGCCGGACAAAGAGGGACCACTCCTCCATGCCTGGCGCGAACAGAAGAACAGAAAGAATGATCAATTATCTATGGAGTTGGAGGCAGCACGGTGACTTAGACAGTTAATTGATCTTCATTACCTTAATTATGGCTGTAATGTCGAGCTGTCAGCTGAAAAACGGGCCACACTGTTGAATGATATTGTCAGAACGTACCCTTTTAAGCGATCTGCTGACCTTGAAACTAGCAGTGAAACTGCAGTCTGTGTCAAAGCGAGCCTAAATAAGTGAGGTGTGTGTGTGTGTGTGTGTGTGTGTGTGTGTGTGTGTGTGTGTGTGGTGTGGTGTGTGTGTCTGTGTGTGTTGTGTGTGTGTGTGTGTGTGTGTGTGTGTGTGTGTGTGTGTGTGTGTGTGTGTGTGTGTGTGTGTGTGTGTGTGTGTGTGTGTGTGTGTGTGTGTTTTGTGTGGTTGTGTGTGATTGTACATGCATACATACGTGCACACGCATGTGCATGCACAAACAAAAACATCTCAATTTATCAAAATGTTCAACACGCTTTCCTCGTTAAACTCAAAACTCAACCATACACTCCATCCCACCACCTCCTTGTGAGTGAAATGTATGTGATCGGATCACTCATATCCTCCAGCACACGTTTCACTGCACAGCTGTGTGCTTCTTCTCTGTCCTTGTGTTTGAATAAACAACATCTGAGATGGCAGCGTCTGTACAAATTGTGTCATAAAGCTGCCACCCGCTCTCTCTTTATGTCCTGACCCTGTTCCCAGGGAGGGGGTACTGGGAACGTTGTGGTGACAGTTAGTGACATTCCTTGGCACCCCGTCCTGCTCACTCACTCCTCAAGATGCCCCCCCCCATGCCCCCCCCCCCCCCGGCGCCTGTAAATGTACATGAGACGAGATACATATCTTCAGGATACCATGCTTTTAGCAGGGCTAAGTGTATGCACAACCTGTCAGCTGAGACTGTGACACATTATCTTATGTTATACTTGTTCAGAGGGATTTTAGGGTAAGCTTTAGGATGACCCTTAAAGGGAAAGATATATTTTGAATACGTGTGTTTTATTGTTCAGCTACTTAAAAGAGAAACTTCAAAATGTTTCAACTTCATATTCCTCATCTCCAGCAGCACCCCAACATCAACATACGTGAAAATGGTTTCTAAGTTTTGTAGTAAAAAAATATATTGAGAAAGATAAGTGTTTCCAATGACGTCAGTTGTGTGCATCACGTGGTTTTAACCAATCATGAGTAGGCATTGCCTACTAATTGCCTTCTAATTGTCTACTCATTGGTTGACGATGTTGGGGTGGTGCCGGAGATGATGACTATGAATATGAAGTTGAAACATTTTGAAGTTTCCCTTTAAGTGGTTGAAAAATGAAACACCCTGATTCAAAATGTATCTACCACAACTTCACACCGTAGTATGTAGCTTATAGTGCAGTAGTAACAGAGTAATAACAGTAACCCTCTGTGAGAAAAGGACTAATTACATCTTGAATCCAAACAAATGGGATATTGTCCTTAAACTGAGTGTAATAAGGTCTTGCTGTGTGGGCAAGTGAGGGGTTAATGTGATTTGAAGTCTAGCGAGATGTAAACGGATATCAGATCAATCGGTTGGCTGAAACTGAGATGCAATTGAATACATTTGTAAATGTCTAAATGAACCTCGTGCTTCCCAGTGAAATTAACTTCACCTAACAAGCTTCTACCAGATATAATGAAACTGTTTAGATGGATTTTATTCACTTATAACGGCAAAGCGGATTATTTTAGATTGCTTCTTGTTTTAGTGTGTATTTTAGAATGGGTGTGTGTGTGTTACTGATGTGCGTGCATGCATCTGTCTGCGTGTGCATTTGTACGCACGCGTGTTTGTGCATGTGTGTTTTTTTCTGTGTGCGTGCCTTCGTATGTACGTGCGCGTGCATGTGTGTGTGTGGCGCATCATGGCCCCTCACAGCAAGCAAAAGAAAATGTTTGTCCTCACGCCAATATCGAGTTTCTGCTCACTCAGAGGAGGCATCAAATAATTTAAGATAATGTGTCTGTGTATCCCCAGCCCACGTATTCTAACACCCAAGCCTAATCCCTCCAATAACCTTTGAGGACAAGGGCTTTGCTGTAATTCACCACCTAAATTCATAAACACGCACTGTGTGTGGAGGCTAAACTTTTGTGCAAATCCCACCTGAAACTGCACTCTGCACAAAACCACAGATAGACGTTTTTACTCAGTACTATGCAGTGCAAGGACTGCTCTCTCTCTCTCTCTCTCTCTCTCTCTCTCTCTCTAAAGAATTTCTACCAGGATCAAGTGAGGGGAAATTTGAATGACTTCATGGAGTTGCTGCTCTCGTTCAGTTTACTCTCAGAATAAGCTCAAGCTTGGTTTCCACATGTTTTCAATATGTTTGCAAAAGCACACAGAAATACAGGCACAACTGCTGTACTTGCACAACAGTAGGTGACTTAAAAAATAGTAAAGATATATTGAGCATCACCAAGGTTGGGACAGAACTGGTCTAAAACAAATGGCTGCACCTTGTATTCTAGTTGCGGTCTATCTGAGAGAACAAACAGTACCTTGGTTTTGTCATACAGGGCGTGGTTGTCAAGACACATCCCCCTCTCCTTCCTGGCAAACCTCCTCAGATCTCTCTCAAACTGCTGTGGAAGAATATAATCACAATTCAAATCTCTTCTTATCCTTTTTCATTTAATTGATCTCCCTTTTCCGCCACCCTCGGGTTACTTTATTCCTCAACAGTAAGACGTCTGCCATATTAGATCAGTTCCTGGGATTTAGCTATGTATTCATTCATAGCTGCGGGAAGATGTTTGGGGGTGGGGGTGCTGCAATTTTTATAGCCACTACAGACGGCTATATCAGTCCGCTCATGCAGGACTAGAAAAGGAACAGTACACTAATTTTGTGAATTTTTTATGCATTTTTATTATTACTTTTTTAAAACTAGATTTGTTTTTAATTCAGATTTTACAGGGGGTAATGCGGCACCCTCAGCACCCCTACTTCCCATTGCTATGTATGTATTTCTCATCATCAATGGGGTTTTTTTGGTTATTGACTACTCTGTCGAGCGCTACGTGAATTGGATCATTTTTTTCCCCAAATTGAATTTTTCCTTATTCAAACGTGTCCTGAGAGCAGCTCTGCCTCGAAAGCAGAAACTAATGTGAATCGTTGCCCTCAGAACAAGATTGAATAAGGAAATCTCCATCAAGCTTGTTTTTGTTATGGTTTTAGTCAATGGAGGAATGAATGTGGATGTCTTGGCATCCACATTAATTTTACATGAATTTGATCCATGCCTACCCTGGAGCCGGTCCAGCCCAGGAGGGCAAAGGCATAGCGGTCAACAGGTGGGGCCACCAGGTCCACCCGTACGGCCCTCCAGCCCCTGCTCTCCCCTGGGTCCTTCTGCAGCCCTCCATCCCCCTCCATCTGTCCCTCCTCCAGTCTCAGGATCAGGAAGCACTTCTCGAAGTGGTCCATGGCCTCGAACCTGCGACTAGGCAGCTTGCTCATGTCAAAGGTGGAGCCCTGGTGCTCACAGTATAGCAGAATACCCTTGTGAGGAGATAATATTAATAACTGTGGACATAGAGGCACTGTTATATAATAAAATAAATATTGACATTATACATTTAATATAGGTATTGACATTGTACATTTTATGCTGCTACTGTACTTCAGTGCCTGATGTATTTTATTATGAATATTGAGTTGTGAATTTGCACATTTCTATATAGCCTCGCAGTAGAAGCATATCATTATGCAAATATCAAAGTAAAAATTGCCTGAAAATCAAGCAAGTTTAATCACAGGGCTGTTAGGTAAGCCAAGTAACATGAAACATCTGGAACCATTATAAACAGATGTCTAGAACTGCCACCAGTTTATGGTCTGCAACTGAGTTAAATAAGCCAACTGTGAGATCCCAACTAAATAACAACCTTCAAAATCCCGAACAATAGGGGGCCAGTCTGACTCACGGTTCCACTTCATGGAAAATAAAATCACCCCCAAGTAAGACATCCCTTTTAAGCAGAAAGAAAGTTTAACGGAGACAAGAAGAAGAAGAGAGAGGACGTCCACTAGAGAGAGAGAGAGAGAGCAGGAGAGAGAGAGGGAAGGAGACGAGGCCGAGAGAGGAAGAGGGAGAGGAGAGAGAGAGGAGGGGGAGAGAAAGAGAGAAGGGAGGAGAGAGGAGAGAGAAGGAGAGAGAGGAGGTGAAGAGGAGTCGCGGACGGAGGTAGGAGAAAGAGCAGAGAGAGGGAGGAAGAGAGGAGAGGAGAGAGGATAGAGGGGAGAGAGAGAGGTGATTGAAACGGAGGAGAGAACGAGGAGAGAGGAGAGAAGGAGAGGAGAGAGGGAGAGAAAGAGGATGAGGCGGAGAGGTACGGAGGAGACGGAGAGGAGGAGGGAGAGGAGAGAGAGAGGAGGAGGGAGACAGGCACGGAGAGGAGAGAGAGAGAGAGAGCGGAGAGAGAAGGAGAGAAGGAGAGAGAGGGAAGGGAAGAGGAGAGAGAGAGAGAGAGAAGAGAGAGGGGAGAGATAGAGAAGAGAAGGGAGAGCGAGAGGATAGAGAGAGAGAGAGAGAGAGAGAAGAGAAGAGAGAGAGAGAGAGAGAGAGAGAGAGGAGAGAGAGAGGAGAGAGAGAGAGAGAAGAGAGAGAGAAGAGAGAGAGAGAAAGATGAGAGAGAAGAGAGAGAGAGAGAGGAGAGATGAGAGAGAGAGAGAGAGAGGAGGAGAGAGAGAGAGAGGCGGAGGAGGGGAGAAGAGAGAGAGAGAGAGAGAGAGAGGAGAGAGAGAGAGAGAGAGAAGAGAGAGAGAGAGAGAGAGAGAGAGAGAGAGAGAGAGAGAGAGAGAGATATAAAAAGAAAGAGAAACATGGTTGAGGGATGACAACAGAGAAGAAAGAGATATATAGGGAGAGATACGGTTGGATAAGAGAAAAGGGAGAGCGGGAGCTGAGTAGATAAGATGAGATGGGGGACAGATAGTGGAGAGTAGGCAGTAGCAGGAAGAGGATTGATTTCCTCTGGGCTTTGGCCCGGGTGGTTATGTAGCTTCCCCAGTCCAGGAGCGCTAAGGAGATTAACATTACAAATTGTCAATTTAATTCCAGCACCCACAGTAATTGTGGGGATGCTGTGTTCCTCTTGCTGCCCATAAATCTGCCAGGCTCTTCTTAAAACGGCAATCAGCAGTAGAAATAATAACAAAGCGGCCTCCCCACCCCTTGTTTGGTAAAAATCTGAGGGATGAGGCTGGATAAATTGAACCACTCTCAAATTCATAGACAGAGCTATGAATTCACGCATTGACCATCCATGAAATCAAAATTATAGTTTTACCCATGTTTTGAGGCATATATCCTTGCTGTAGTGTTTGTTTACATTTTCTTTGATTACAAACATTAGAGTAATACAAGCTTATATTTTGGGTTCAGATGGGGAAGGACAGTTGAACTAAGCTCATGAGGCATTTATAAGCTATATTCTTTAAGATTCAATGGCTACATGTTATTGGATGTAGCAACTCCTGATTGCCCCTTTAAAGAGCAATAATGGCAGGAGAAAGTGCAGCTCTAACCACTCCTCCTGTCCAACCAAGACACTGAGGTCAATCAAGAGGCAAACACTACTGAGCCGGTACTTTCCGAACTTGCTTGACTGCGTTGCCCTACTTCATCGAAAGGAAACAGCATTTCCCAGAGGGCATTGGGAGAGGAGATGACGACTGAGTCATTAACTGATGACATTGGAGGGACATTAACATTTTGATCATTTAGCAGAGGCTCTTATCCAGAGAGACTTACAGTAGTGAGTGCATACATTTTTGTACTGGTCCACTGTGGGAATCGAACCCACAACCCTGGCATTGCAAGGCCCATGCTCTACCAACTGAGCAACACGGAGTAGAACCAAGAACCAACCATTCACTTCCCACTAGGATAGGAACAGATTAGAAATCCTCCAACTCTTTCACATACTGAATACATGATCGTTCACACGACCAACATCCTCACTACCTACATTCCACATAGACTATGAAGCAAAAGCAGCTGTAATATGACTTAAATACGGATTAAAAACAATCTTGCATCAAAATGTATAGCCTAGGCAATTTCCTGTCACAAGTCGGTTGATGAAGAGAAACGTACATATTTTAAAACGCTTTAATGTAGGCCACTTATTCATACACCACGAGATATTTCTGTCCCTTTCTGGCTGTACATTTCCTTCCTTTTGAGCTTTGAATCAGTAAGGATGCCTTGAGCCAAAGGATTAATGAGTAGGCAACAGTTTTACAGACCATTAAGTGTCTGAACACGGGGGCCCTTCATTTAATGAAGCCTCCGGCCACACATGCACAAATCCACCGTTAAAAAAGGGGACGTCTTAAAAGTTTCCGTCTCGGCAGCGCTGAGGGCTGTTTAGCGCGACGCAGTGCTGTAATCATCTCCTACACAGCAGGTAATGTCAGCAAGCATCCCAAAGTAAGCTTATTTCACCATAACTGTTTACAGAGGGAATTACAGAGGCGGACGTGTTGCAGGGAGTTCATCTTTGAAGGAAGTTAAGCTGTGCCTTTCGGAGAGAAAAAACAACAACACAAACGCAATTGATGTAATTCTGTGGCTTGTCAAATGTGATCTAAAAGGTCAGCGTTTTTTCTTATTTATTTTGTTTTCGTACTTTTCAAGTGTGTGACAAACAGCTGACAAGCAGGCTGCCACCATGGCCACATGCCCCAGAGGACAAAGCGAGAGGCGGTCACGGCGGTGACAGGACACGGGCTGCTGTGATCTAATGTCATATTGGCTCAGAGCGAGAGACTTCAAACCCTCCCTTCAAGCCCCAGATTAGCGTGTGTTAGTAGGCTGTGTTTGAACTGTGCTTTCCTTTGATTCGGAGCTTTACCGGAACGGTCCGGTCTGATTGCTGAAATTAAAGTGAATACTTTTTTACATAAGTCTCGTATGCTGTGTTGTGGGGGGGGGGGGGGGGGGGGGGGGATATATATGTGTGTGTGTGTGTGTGTGTGTGTGTGTGGTGTGTGTGTGTGTGTGTGTGTGTGTGTGTGTGTGTGTTGTGTGTGTGTGTGTGTGGCGTGTGTGTTCATCCAATGTCAGTACAAGTAAAACAATCAGCTGCAGTTCTCTTTTTGGCAACACAACATCCATAGCAAATGGAGACATAAGGTTTAAGGTTTGGGACAGGGTTAAAACAGAAAAACAAAAGTTACAAAATGATTAACTTTTGTACTGGGATTGAACCCTCAATGCTTGGAGCCCTAGCTTGCGGTTTAAGCCCATCCTCAACCCCATCCCCATTGCGCTAGCTTGTTGCGAGCCTACTAGATGGTAACAGGCACCCGTGTTGCCCCTAGTGGACATTTGGAAATCGTCATGGAAATAAAATGCCACGCCAAGCCATAACTTTACCATTCTAAATATAGCGGGACAGCGAATAAACGACTGCCGACTGGGCTGCATCGATTGTGATTTTATTCAACCCCCAAAAATGTCTCTGACTTTCCATTAACCCCAGTATCATGGTGATCGGTCATAGTCTCTCATTGAATGGGTTATTCAACCAGAAGGCAAATCTACCGTACATAAAGGTCCTAACCTCACAGCTTACAGTTTACGTGACTCAAATCCCACAACATAACTAATTCATGCAGCCCCTGGTCCAATATATCCAGAATCATATAATATCATTACATCAGTACTCAATTTAGCCAGTTAGCAACGAGCAAGCAGCAGGCAGGTGGCCTTCCGATACGATTCTGGTGTGCCGACAGCAGACTTGCTCACCGGCTTTACTGGTGGGGGGCCCGCTATTAGATGCAAATCAACCCACCAGAGATGCAAATCTCGTCATAAGCGGCAAACTTTCCTCACCCGCTGGTGGTAGGACATGATAGCCTTCTGTGTTAGGAAGGCAAAAAATAGCAAGCGTGTACTACCATGGCAATTCATCTACAACCACCACCCGGACAGTTAGAGCAGATGATTAGTGTATGGTGGATGAGGCATCGCTCTCTCACGTTCTCTGTTGCTAATACCAGGGCAAATAGCTGCATCTCATCCGTCTACTATAGAAAAGTCTGGCTGATCTTGCTCGTGCCCCCAAGTTATACTTTCATAACCAACAGAAAAAATGATGAAGCCCCTTTTAACAAGGACATTTCCAGATAGATGTATTTTTGCCTCCCCCAGGCTAAAGTTGAAAAAATTGCCATGATATTCGGCCTCGGCAAAGACATGTGGCCCCCGGAGGACCAGATCACAGATGACAAGGTTACACGACTTAGAGTCGACCTCTGCTACCTCCACTTAATCACGGTCTCTGGTGTTCCCTTCCCCGTGGACTCGTCACATTCTTCCGCCGTGCCAAGGGACCCATTATGGGGAAGTTAGTTCCTTCCCACCCTCCACTCTCTTCTCCTCACCCAAGGGTGGGAAGAACCAGCAGTAACCATCAGCAAGTTTTGTAGACCTTAGACCTGCGTGTGTGCGTGTGTGTGTGTGTGTGTGTGTGTGTGTGTGTGTGTGTGTGTGTGTGTGTGTGTGTGCTTGTGTGCTGTGTGTGTGTGTGTGTGTGTGTGTGTGTGGTTGTGTGTGAGTGTGTGGTTGTGTGTGTGCGTGCGTGCGTGCGTGCGTGCATAAGAGGGCACACTGTTAGTTAGGAGGTAATTATCAGCAGATGGCCTTCTGAAGCAAATGAAGGCTGGGGGCGGATGGAAGGGGTGGAAGGAGGAGGGAGATGTATTTTTAAACACAGGCAGCGATGACAAAGAGAGGCCTGCAGCAAGACCCGCAGCCCTGCTCTTCATCAAACACTCCTCTCTTTTAGCCTCTCCAACGCGACATCCATTGAGGAGGGATGACTGTTCTCAGCCCCCTCCCTCCCTCCCTCCCTCCCTCCCTCCCTCCCTCCCTCCTCCCTCCCTCCCTCCCTCCCTCCTCCCCCCTCTGTCTCACTTCTCTCTCTCTCTCTCTCTCTCTCTCTTTCTCTCTCTCTCTCTCTCTCAAACTGTATAAACTAAGGCCAAATTGTAATAATTTTCCTTGACCAAGGCCCTCGATATTGGTGTGAATTTTATTTTATTGCCTCCTTAAGTGTCAACTCATATGCACTTGGCTCTGTAATCATCCTCTCCTCCAATCATTTTCTCCCTCTCCACACTGTAGGTCACTAACCCAATTCGCCTCGGCCCTCTCGTCTTCTCCTCTACTCTTATTACCTTCAACTCTACAAACAGGGGATAGACTTTCGTAATCTTTGTCTATTGTACTTGGTGATCATTATTTTCATCCTTTTTCTGAAAATTCTGTGTCTGAACAGAATGATTTCACTTATGTTTAAGAGGGTTAGGCACATCATTCTCTGTCGCTGCGGTAGTTTGTGTGCACTAGGATGGTGGGGGGAGGAATCACAATTTCCATACCTTGTGGGAGACAAAACATTTGTTCTTTGTCAGCACTGAGTAAGCTGCTATCAAGGGTTTTACGCTCTTTTCAACTATTAGTTTGATGTCTTGACATTTCAAGGATGCAAGGAAGTAGAATTGACCTTTATAATAAAACAGACTCTAAGGTAGAGTCAACCTTTACCGTAACTCCACACTCCAACCTTTACTGAAGTGAAACTCGAAACTCCACTCAATGTCTTAAAACCGTTGAGGATGCCATAATCCAAACATCACTGTGCTGCGCTTTTTTTTTTTTTACTATTGATCTTGGTAAAGAGTAAGTAACCAGTCTGTAACCTTCTATCTCTGAGGAGACTGATATTTTTGTACTGTATATCGTGTATAATTGCTCAAATCTTTGGATTACATTGAGATTTTTATGTACGCCCTAGTACACAAACTTACCTGGTCTCTAAGTCTGTCGATCACACGAAGCAGTAGCCCCTCCTCTTTTCCCATCTCAGGCACGGTCAACAGGAAGTCCACATCGTGCCCGTACTCCTTCCCCCTGTGGGACAGAAAGTGACTTAAAGACGTCCTCCATCAATTTTAACCCTAACCCTAACCCCACAAACTAAAGGGTAAATAAAATATGTTTTGAGCAAATAGTGTTATTTAGGCACAACTGCAAGGGCATTCAAAGAGTTTTTCTGTTTGGGATTGCGTGATGCCATCAGCCTCCCCTGTCCGTGATGTCATCAGGAAAAATAGAGGAGCAATAGAGAACAAAAAGAGGAACGTTTTGTCTCCCAGTGTCTATTGGGAAGCAGACTGAACCAGGTTCCTCTAGGACTTTGCCTGTGCTTAACTATATTCTGTTTATTTTAATCATAAAGACACTCCGTTGTCCTTGACAATGACAAGCATACTCCTAACATGATGCAGCCACCACCATGCTTGAAAATATGAAGAGTGTCAGTGATATGTTGTGTTGGATTTGCCCCAAATATAATGCTTTGTATTCAGGACATAAAGCAAATTTCTTCACCACATTTTTTTGCAGTATTACTTTAGTGCCTTATTGCAAACAGGATGCATGTTTTGGAATATTTTATTTTTTGGTACAGTCTTCCTTCTTTTCACTGTAATTTATGTTAGTATTGTGGCGTAACTACAATGTTGTTGATCTATCCTCAGCTATCTCCTATCACAGTCATTAAACTGTGTAACTGTTTACATTGGTCTCAGGTAACTGAGTTAAGAAGGACAACTGTATCTTTGTACTGCTGACTGGGGGTGAAAGGGATAGTCAATGTCTGCTTTTTTATTTTTTACTCATCTACCAACAGGTACCCTTCTTTGTGAGGCACTGGAAAGCCTTCCTGGTCTTTGTGGTTGAATATGTGTCTGAAATTCAATGCTCGACTGAGGGACCTTACAGATAATTGTATGTGTGGGGTACAGACATGAAGTAGTCATTGCAGGCAATATCAACGCCGAACGTTACAGAGAAGACATCCTCCTCCCTCATGTGGTACCCTTCCTGCAGGCTCATCCTGACATGACCCTCCAGCATGACAATGCCACCAGCCGTACTGCTCAATCTGTGCGTGATTTCCTGCAAGACAGGAATGTCAGTGTTCTGATCTCAATCCAATTTGAGCACGTCTGGGACCTGTTGGATTGGAGGGTGAGGGCTAAGGCCATTCCCCCCAGAAATGTCTGGGAACTTGCAGGTGCCTTGGTGGAAGAGTGGGGTAACATCTCACAGCAAGAACTGATAAATCTGGTGCAGTCCATGAGGAGGAGATGCACTGCAGAACTTAATGCAGCTGGTGGCCACACCAGATACTGACTGTTACTTATGATTTTGACCCCCCCCCCCCTTGTTCAGGGACACATTATTCCATTTATGTTCGTCACGTCTGTGAAACTTGTTCATTTTATGTCTCAGTTGTTGAATGTTGTTATGTTCATACAAATATTTACACATGTTAAGTTTGCTAAAAATAAACGCAGTTGACAGCGAGAGGACGTTTCGTTTTTTGCTGAGTTTATGTACATGTAGGTAGAGTTATTAAAGTGACTATGCATAGATAATAACAGAGAGTAGCAGCAGTGTAAAGGGAGGGGGCAATTCAAATAGTCTGGGTAGCCATTTGATTTGATTAGATTAGTCATATGGCTTGGGGGTAGGAGCTGTTTAAAAGCCTCTTGGTGTAACGGTTGTCGAAATAACATTCGGACCAAGGCACAGCGTGATATGGGTTCCACATCTTTTTAATCGTGAAACGCAAAAAAACAGTAAAGAGCAAACGACATGTGAAGCTATGGAGTGCTCATAGGCAACTACACATAAACAAGATCCCACAAAAAAAGAGTGGGGAAAATGGCTGCCTAAGTATGATCCCCAATCAGAGACAACGCTAAACAGCTGCCTCTGATTGGGAACCATACCAGGCTAACAAAGAAATAAAACAACCTAGATTACCCACCGTAGTCACACCCCAACCTAACCAAAATAGAGAATAAAAAGGCTCTCTATGGTCAGGGCGTGACACTTGGACCTAGACTTGGCGCTCCGGTACCACTTGCCGTGCGGTAGCAGAGAGAACGGTCTATGATTAGGGTGGCTGGAGTCTTTGACAATTTTTAGGGCCCTCCTCTGACACCGCCTGGAATAGAGGTCCTGGATGGCAGGATGCTTGGCCTTAGTGATGTACTGGGCCATACGCACTACCCTCTGTAGTGCCTTGCGGTCGGAGGCCGAGCAGTTGCCATACCAGGCAGTGACGCAACCAGTCAGGAGGCACTCGGTGGTGCAGCTGTAGAACCTTTTGAGGATCTGAGGACCCATGCCAAATCTCCTGAGTAGGTTTTGTTGTGCTCTCTTCATGACTGTCTTGGACCATGCTTGGACCATGTTAGTTTGTTGGTGATGTGGACGCCAAGGAACTTGAAGCTCTCAACCTGCTCCACTACAGCCCATCGATGAGAATGGGGGCGTGCTCGGTCCTACTTTTCCTGTAGGTCACAATCATCTCCTTTGTCTTGATCATATTGAGGGAGAGATTGTTGTCCTTGCACCACACTGCCAGGTCTCTGACCTCCTCCCTATAGGCTGTCTCATTGTTGTCGGTGATCAGGCCTACCACTGTTGCGTCATCGGCAACCTTAATGATGGTGTTGGAGTCGTGCCTGGCCGTGCAGTCATGAGTAAACAGGGAGTACAGAATGGGACTGAGCACGCACCCCTGAGGGGCCCCCATGTTGAGGATCAGCGTGGCAGATGTGTTGTTACCTACCCTTACCACCTGGGGGCGGCCCGTCAGGAAGTCAAGGATCCAGTTGCAGAAGGAGGTGTTTAGTCCCAGGGTCCTTACCTTAGTGATGAGCTTTGAGGGCACTATGGTGTTGAACGCTGAGCTGTAGTCAATGAATAGCATTCTCACATAGGTGTTCCTTTTTTCCAGGTGGGAAAGGGCAGTGTGGAGTGCAATAAAGATTGCGTCACATGTGGATCTGTTGGGGTGGTATGCAAATTAGGGTAGGTCTAGGGTTTCTTGGATAATGGTGTTGATGTAAGCCATGAACAGCCTTTCAAAGAACTTCATGGCTACAGACATGAGTGCTACGGGTCGGTAGTCATTTAGGCAGGTTACCTTAGTGTTCTTGGGCACAGGGACTATGGTGGTATGCTTGAAACATGTTGGTATTACAGACTCAGACATGGAGAGGTTGAAAATGTTAGTGAAGACACTTGCCAGTTGGTCAGCACATGCTCAGAGTACACGTCTTGGTAATCTGTCTGGCCCTGCGGCCTTGTGAATGTTGACCTGTTTAAAGGTATCTCGGCTGCGGAGTTCATGATCACACAGTCGTCCAGAACAACTGATCCTCTCATGCATGTTTCAGTGTTACTTGCCTCGAAGCGAGCATAGAAGTAATTTAGCTCGTCTGGTAGGCTCGTGTCACTGGGCTGCTCTCGGCTGTGCTTCCCTTTGTAGTCTGTAATAGTTTGCAAGTCCTGCCACATCCGAGAAGCATCGGAGCCGGTGTAGTATGATTTGATCTTTGTCCTGAGTTGACGCCTGTTTAATGGTTCATCGGAGGGAATAGCGGGATTTCTTATAAGCTTCCGGGTTAGAGTCACACTCCTTGAAAGCGGCAGCTCTACCCTTTAGCTCAGTGCGAATGTTGCCTGTAATCCACGGCCTATGGGTATGTACGTTCAGTCACTGTGGGGACGACATCATCGATGCGCTTATTGATTAAGCCAGTGACTGATGTGGTGTACTCCTCAATGTCATCGGAAGAATCCCAGAACATATTCCAGTCTGTGCTTGCAAAACAGTCCTGTAGCTTAGTATCTGCTTCATCTGACCACTTTTTTACTGACCGAGTCACTGGTGTTTCCTGCTTAAATGTTTGCTTGTACGCAGGAATCAGGAGGAAATAATTATGGTCAGATTTGCCAAATGGAGGGTGAGGGTGAGCATTGTATGCGACTCTGTGTGTGGAGTAAAGGTGGTCTAGAGTTTTTTTCCTTGTGGTTGCACATTTAACATGCTGTTAGAAATGAGGTAAAATGGATTTCAGCCACTAGGAACACCGCCTCTTGATGAACATTTTCCTGTTTACTTATAGCCATATACAGCTCATTGAGTGTGGTCTTAGTGTCAGCATAAGTTTGTGGTGGTAAATAGACAGCTATGAAGAATATGGATGAAAACTCTCTTGGTAGATAGTGTGGTCTACAGTTTGTCATGAGATACTCTACCTCAGGCGAGTAAAACCTTGAGACTTCCTTAGATATCGTGCACCAGCTGTTGTTTACAAATATACATGGACCATCACCCCTGGTCTTACCAGAGGCTGCTGTTCTATCCTGCCGGTACAGTGTATAACACGTCAGATGTATGCTATTGGTGTCGTCATTCAGCCACGGCTCTGTGAAACAGAAGATATTAGTTTTCAATGTCCCGTGCTTTTAGGTTGTTCATTTTATTATCCAGCGATTGTACGTTGGCCAATAGTACCGATGGCAAAGGCAGATTAGCCACTCGTCGCCCGATCCTCACAAGGCACTCCAATCTCCTTCCGTGAAACCTCCGTCACTTTCTCCTGCGAATGACGGGGATGTGGGCCTGTTTGGGTGTCTGGAGTAAATCCCTCTCGTCCGACTCATTAAAGAAAAAATCTTCATCCAATTCAAAGCGAGTAATCGCTGTTCTGATGTCCAGAAGCCATTTTCGGTCATAAGAGACGGTAGCAGCAACATTATGTACAAAATAAGTTACAAACAATATGAAAAAACAATCAAAATAACACGGTTGGTTAAGAGCCCATAAAATGTCAGCCATCCTCTCTGGCGCCATTATTACAAATCATATTAAACACTATTATTGCACACAGAGCGAGTCCATGCAACTTATTATGTACGGCCAAGACAAAGGGGTTGAATACTTATTGACTCAAAAGATTTCTGCTTTCATTTTTAATGAATAAACATTTCAAAAATCATGGTTCTACTTTGACATTATGGGGTATTGCGCGTAGGCCAATGACAAAACGTCTCAATTTAATCCATTCTAAATTCAGGCTGTAATACAACAACAAGTCAAGGGGTGTGAATACTTTCTGAAAGCACTATATGTCATGACATACCGGTAAATCAGTTGTTAAATGAGATGAAGAGGAGACTAGAGTGCCACTTTAAGACTATTGTCACCAGTCAGCGAAAGCAGGAAATAATTAAAGGAGAAAATCTTTAGTAACACTGGATACCTGTTACATGGCAGCCATAGCATTAGGAGCAGGGAGCCTTTCAACAAGCTCTCACAGACTCACAGCAGAATTAGACGTTCATCCACGTTTCTCAAAATGTAGAATTTGCTCCAAACCTCAAATGTTATAGTGTTTAAGGTTACATTTCGGCATTTACAAATTAAAATTAAGGTTAGGGTTAAGTTTAGGCATTAACTCTGAATTCCTATTGTTAGGAATTAACTTTGAATGATTAAGGTAAGGGTTAAGGTTTGGGGTAGGCTTAAATCAAAAACGTTAAAAAAAGACATTCTATCGCTGGATTCAAACATGCAACCTCTCAAACCAGGGGCAGATGCTTTTGACCATCTGCCATTCCCATCCACAACCCCCTAGCTAAACCGAAACCTACTTGAAGGTAACAGCTCTCACTGTTGCCCTAGTGGTAGGTTTCTATGTCATCTCCCGACGTCCTCAGACATGGATGGATGTCGAATACTGACTTGTATCACTGGTGACCTGCCTTGCCTATTAATTGGCTTTGACTTTTTTTATTATTCAAACAAGCAATTTGTGCTGTGTAATGAAGTTCAAAAGCACTCTTTTTGTTGCCTCGGTTGTCAGCAAAGCCTTCACTTTTATGAGAATCATCATTTTCGACTTGTAATAAAGAGCACTCGTACTGGGCATGGCTGCCTCTCAACGTCAGCAGAAATGTGGGCAGTGAACAGATAGACAGACATAAGTGAATAGAAAAAATGTAATTGTAAGGCTATTTAATAGATTAATGGGTATACGTGTCGTGCTTATCTGACATGTACCGAAGCTTTGAGACGTATCTACCACAGATGTGCCCTTGAATGCCAGATGAGCTGAGTGAAATATGTCAATTCCTATCAGGGCAACCTCAGCAAACTGTTTCTGGACCACAAGGCCTGAAGACCTTATTCAACCAACCAATCAGAGAAGATATCTGGAGGCCTCTATTCTTCTGCTATGATTTGATTTTAATTGGAACCTTCTTCCCTGAGAGGATGATCTACGGAGCATATCCAAATCATGAAAATTTCCAAATCATGGGAACCCACCCGTTCGACTAGATTCTCAGGCTCAGATGACATCAACAGTGTGGCTTTTCCACTAGACATGAGAGGAGCAAAGAGTACACTGCGCTGTATCAGCACCATGGTCAGAGTGCGCAACAGAGTGTGTGTTTGTGTGTAGAGGGGCTATGGAAAGCCACCGGGCGTTTAGGTATGACTCCTTTCCATAAAAAGCGGGGGGAAAACGCTGCTCATCTGTGGTTGGCTACGTGAGTAGCGTGCTAGGCTACGTGAAATACGAGATACACTTGCTAGGCTACATGAAATACGAGATACACTTCCGCATGTCATTTTTGATTTATACGATTTATAAGGACGGGGTCAAGTTTACGGTTGAAGCTGCTTCACTCAACTCTGCTTGGCCCAACCACTAGTAGTTTACATAGCTTCTTAGCTAGCTGTAAAAGGCATTAGTGTTATTAGCCTATTTAGCTCTAACCAGTTAATCTGCCACTGCCACAATGGATATCACAAATAAAACCACCCATCCACACGCAATAACCCATAATGACAAAGTGAAAAAATGTTTTTAGAAATGTTTGCACATTTATTGAAAATTAAATATAGAAATATCGAATTTACATAAATATTCACACCCCTGAGTTACTACTTTGTATTAGCACCTTTGGCAGCGATTACAGCTGTCTTCATGGGTAAATCTGTAAGAGCTTTTCACACCTGGATTGTGGAACATTTGCACATTATTCTTTTCAAAATGATATCTTGTGGCCTATATTCATTGCCAAATAGTCTTTGCTTTACTGTGTAGGGTGCTGTCCATTGTGCTGATACAGTGCAACGGCGATGGGTTACAGATTTCACGCCAGCGCCCAAGGTCTCAGAGTCTCTGCATTTGAACGTTATGTTTATTGTGGTATAGCGGGACATAAGCAGAATTCAATATAATTCCAATGCAAGCACACCCCAAAATTGTGCCCCCCTCACCGATTTCAACTGCCCCTTAAGTCACTTTATTCTGGCGCCGGGTCTGGTTGGCCCTCAACGGTTATAGCAAAGTTATTCCTGATTGTGATCCCATAGGTATTGTACAGAGGAGCAGCCCCCTCAGAACCTAGGCTTAGGTGGCTCTATATAACCCTGCTGGTGTCAGCCCAGGGCACTGAGGCAAACCACAGGTTTCTTTCAGTTCCTGATTGCCCCGTTTTGATCAACAGGTGCCCAAAATCATGCAGTCATAAGTGCCCATCTCACAGTTAAAAACGAGGCTGAACAAGAACAAAATGGCCCCTGTGTCTTAAGGCTCTGGTCGCGGCAAGGAACCTAGTTTGATCTTGTGCGCCGCCGCCACCTCCGCCGCCGTCTGAATTTCCAGAGCGAAAAAGCAGCAGGGCAACCAAAGGGAGAAAAAGGAGAGGAAAAACAGAGGGAGAAGTCTGCAGCAAAAGGTCATTGTTTCTAATTCAGTGGGCGAGGAATTAGACAACAGCCATTTAGAGCTCAACAGGGCATGCTAATGCTTCTCTAGCTCAGCTGTAGCACAGCGGGGAAGTATACCTTGCAGACACAATTTCTTGCTCACATGTTTAGTCTAACTGAAGAAAAAGTAGCAGCGGTCATCGAAATTGTTAAAAGGTTTGAAAGGTTTGAAGATACTCCAAACTCTTATCATTTTTATAATCCATCAGATATTGACTGAATTACAGCACATAAAACATTTTCATGGATTTTGGTGGGAATTCAGGTGTTCAATGTATTGTCAAATTGTAGTCAAATTGCACTTTTATTTTCGAAGAATGCACTCATATACATTTTCTTATTGTATAAGGTATTTAATAAATATGTTTTGTGTTGTAATAAAGAAAAGTATGTGCCAAATTTGCATAAATACACAGGGTGTATTTGCATATACGAATATATTAATATTAAGGGATGGAACAGGTGCAACCACCAAACACTTGCTCGGTCTACCCTTCCAGGACTCACCTGCGCTGTCTAGACTGCCTCATTAATTGTTGTCGCGTTCTCTTGCATAATTCAACAAGTGTATCATTAGCAGGGTACCCTTAAATAAAAAGTCTACATGCTTGGCTCTAGATTACACCTATCTAAACTTTATGCCTGCAAGATCAGACATAACGTCAACATAGAGAGTAATAGTAATGGCGTCTTTTTGTAGTCACTAACTCCGCCATGGATCGTTGGACAAAGCCTATGGAAAAATGAATGGAGTTCATCGGAGTTAAAAGCCAAATATCAGGTCTGTGGTAAACACAGGCATAGACCTTTAGCGTTTTGTTCTATGAGGTCATCTTCATCAGCTAACATCACCTTTTGTGAATTTTAAAGCATTTATGTAATAAAAAAAGCACATAAAGCACATAATAGGCTTCATAATTCATAAAGGTCATGTTAATTAACTGACTGATATTATCTCATAGAACAAAACAAGAACTCCTGTTTTAACCTCGGGCCTTATTTTCGGGGGTTATCCCAAAACTCTATTCTTTCCCCATTTGTTTTCCCCATAGGAATGGTTGAACCAACCACAGGTAAATTATTTCCGTTTTTTAGGACTACAAGATGGCGAGTTGAATGATCTGAGTGTTCATTTTCGGGAAGTTGCTTTAATTTCAGTGCATCTAATTTGTAAACATTTGAACTGTGTTAAATTAATACTTTTTTCAATTCCACAAAACAATATCTCTTCTCTTTCTGTAAGTGTCGAGGCGGTGCGTTAAGCCCCGACGAAGCTTTAGCTTATAAATGCAACGGAAAGCCAATGTATTCCTTTGAGCCCATTTCAGCTATTACCGGGGTGTGTTTGACAGGTCATTACAAAGATTTCCGTGGTCGTAACGTTAGCGTGGGGAAATGACAGGCAGAAGCAAGAGTATAAAAGAGTTGCAGGAGTAAAATGAAAGTAATCAATCCACCAAGATTTAAGTGACGAGTGGATTTTGCACCCCTGAAAAACAGGAAATAGATTGCTGACAAAGACAGATCCTCAGGTGGGCGGGGCATTCACGTTGTTAGATAAAGTCACAGCTTTATTGTGAGAGATTGGTTCAGGGCGTGATGTGCTTTGAAATCGCTATGGCCACTTTGACACAGGCATACATAATCACTGCCAATCTCTTGCGCAAGCCGATTGAAAAACACTTCCCTCTAACGATTTACCAATATTATGACAACTGAGTATATATATCATTATGTGCCCAATTGAAAAGTTAAAGTGAATTGCCATGGACTGGGGCCTATCTTTCTGAGTTCCACATTCTGATTCAATGAGAGACAGAAGCTGCAACGTGAGATAGATAGCTAGGATTCGTAGCCCTTTTGGAAACACACAGCACATTACTATCTGCTGAATGGGCACTACTTTATTCAACGTCCTTAATTAGCAACGCAAAGATGCCACAACACAATTCTGCCTAATACTAAGGCAGTGTGGATAAGTGAATCTCTGAGCTAGCCTCTGCTGTGCTAGCAAAATGTACTCGACTGCACCACGTAAGTGTGTGTCGTGAATAGCAAAACTGGAGGGGGAAAATCATCAGCATAAATTCAGTTTACCTCCAATCAAGTCTCAAAACACCAAGGGGTTTATCTAAGTGTGTGCTCCAGGAGCTAATTTAGGATGAGAGCTCCGATACCAAGGAGAAGCAGCTTTTACAGTCCAGTCAGCTCATCATGGCATCAGTTTAGAGGCTTTCTTTCGTCTACAGTAGGCAGATACTTCCTATGAATAAACCTCAGTCAGCGGAAAAAGAGATGACAGCATGTCAGAGTCTTTCTCTCCCGGCAAAGAGATTTTTTATGGTATGCCTTGACAACACTATATTCTTACTTAGTTTTAAGCATCCACTCCAACCCAACGGTACGGATCTAAAAGTGCCCTCCTATGACTGCTTGGAAAGAAAGACGGATGGCCTTTTTAAAGGCTGTACTTAGAAACCCTGGCTGTGTTCCAGTTCTGCGACCTAAACAACAACAGTTGCTGATATAACTACATCTACTACAGTAGGCTGTATGCCTGATGTGTAGTTACAGCCGGTTTATAACGCTATTGAGTGAGGAAAAAGTGTAAAGAACATGTCAAATATACATGCATATTTACAAGTAGATGACAAGGGTGACCATATGAAAAAATTGAGTTGTCAGATGTGTTGCTGTGCTTATAATCGCATTTAAAAAAATAATTTAAGTTAGCTATAGTACGGCAGCTAGAAATACCTGTCAAGAGAACCAACCGCTGTGTTTTCCTGATTAATTTAATGTGGTGTCTTTAACAGCTCCTATCTCCTATTTTCCTGAGCATTTTGGGGAACAGTTGCTTTAATGGCTAAGATGACATACCTGAACATACTGTAGTGGGCAAGTCCACATACTGTTACTATACTAAGTGATACGTGTAACTGCATCTAGCAATAGGTTGTTTTCCAAAATCCCTAACAAAATTGTCTTTAAGTGATGCCTTATCATCAAAAACGTTCTTAACATGTCAGAGAGAACTCTATAAACACTATAAGTAATTCAAAATACTCCCTATACGATTCCACAAATCAGAGACATTTTCAGATAAATGGAGCAAGTTGAGCTAATGCATTTTTTAAGTGAAAGTCAGACAAAAATGCAAAGTCATGGCTGTGATCTGTGATAACATCATTGCAAATAAAAACAGCACCTTATTGACACCTCAGTCTTTTCACACTGAAGTGGCAGAGACAGTTTTTCTCTTTATCTATTTATAATCCTCCCAACAAACCGCTCTGAGCCTTGTACCCGCCTTCCATAGCTGTCCTCTCAATAAGGATAATGTCACAAGCATCAAATCACTAGCATCAACAAATCCTCAACACACATCTCCAACTGAAGTGGCATGACAGTTATAGGCTATAGAGTTCGCAGGAACACAAGGGCCTCAAGAAACGATTATATTATATATTACTGCATTGTCGACATAGCTCATTCTAATACTTCTACTACTGTACATTGCATTTTAGTTACACTCACTTCTGTCCTCATGAAGTGCTTTGAGAAGCTAGTTAACAATCATATCACCTCCACCTTACCTGACACCCTAGACCCAAATAAATTTGCATACCCCAACAATAAATCGACAGATGATGCAATCGCCATCGCACTGCACACTTCCCTATCCCATCTGGACAAGAGGAATACCTATGTAAGAATGCTGCTCATTGACTACAGCTCAGCCTTCAACACCACAGTACCCTCCAAGCTCATCAATAAGCTTGGGGCCCTTGGTCTGAACCCCGCCCCGTGCAACTGGGTCCTGAACTTCCTGACGGTCTGAACCCCGCCCCGTGCAACTGGGTCCTGAACTTCCTGACGGGCCGCCCCCCGAGTGGTGAAGGTAGTAAAAAAAAACTCCACTTCGCTGATCCTCAACACAAGGGCCCCACAAGGGTGCGTGCTCAGCCCCCTTGTGTAATCCCTGTTCACCCATGACTGCGTGGCATCCATCTCAATCATTAAGTTTGGAGACGACACAACAGTAGTAGGCCTGATTGCCAACAATGACGAGACAGCCTTCAGGGAGGAGGTGAGTGCCCTGGTGAAGTGGTGCCAGGAACAACGTCAACAAAACGAAGGAGCTGATCGTGAACTTCAGCGCAGAAGGTGAAAAGTTTCAAGTTCCTAGGTGTACACATCACTGACGATCTGAAATGTGGTGAAGTGTGGTGGAGAAGGCGCAACATCGCCTCTTCAACCTCAGAAGGCTGAAGAAATTTGGCTTGACCCCTAAGACCCTCACAAACCTTTACAGACGCACAATTGAGAGCATCCTGTTGGGCTGTATCTCCGCCTGATACAGCAACTTCACCGCCCACAACCTCAGGGCTCTCCAGAGGGTGGTGTGGTCTGCCCAACGCATCATCGGGGGCACACTGCCTGCCCTCCAGGACACCTACAGTACCCGATGTCACAAGAAGGCCAAAAAAGATAATCGAGGACATGAATCACCCGAGCCACGCCCTGTTCACCCCGCTGTCATCGAGAAGACGAGGTCAGTACAGGGGCATCAAAGCTGGGACCGACAGACTGAAAACAGCTTCTATCTCAAAGCCATCAGACTGTTAAATAGCCATCACTAGCCGGCCTCCACCCAGTAACCTGCCCTGAACTTAGTCACCACCACTACCTGGCTACCACCCGGTTAATCAACCCTGCACCTTAGAGGCTGCTGCCCTATGTACATAGACATGGAATCACTGGTCACTTTAATAATGGAACACTGGTCACTTTAATAATGTTTACATACTGTTTTACTCATTTCATATGTATATATTGTATTCTACTGTATTCTAGTCAATGCTGCTCCAACATTGCTCGTCCTAATATTTATATATTTCTTAATTCTATTCTTTTACTTTTAGATTTGTATGTATTGTTTTGAATTTTTAGATACTATTGCACTGTTGGAGCTAGGAACACAAGCATTTCGCTACACCCGCAATAACATCTGCTAAATATGTGTATGTGACAAAAAACATTTTATTTTATTTTATTTGACACTGATTATACACACCGCATATTTATTTATATTTATTTATTTGAATTTTATTTTATTTAACCTTAATTTAACCAGGTAGGCCAGTTGAGAACAAGTTCTCATTTACAACTGCGACCTGGCAAAGATAAAGCAAAGCAATGCGACACAAACAACACAGAGTTACACATGGGATAAACAAACGTACAGTCAATAACACAATAGAAAAATATATATACAGTGTGTGCAAATGTAGTTAGATTAGGGAGGTAAGGCAATAAATAGGCCATAGTGGCGAAATAATTACAATAACATTTCTGTTGGAAAAAGCTAGCCTTTGCTTTCCTAACTGCCTGTGTAGATTGGTTCCTAACTTCCCTGAAAAGTTGCATATCGCGGGGGCTATTCGATGCTAATGCAGTACACCACAGGATGTTTTTGTGCTGGTCAAGGGCAGTCAAGTCTGGAGTGAACCAAGGGCTATATCTGTTCTTAGTTCTACATTTTTTGAATGGAGCATGCCTATTTAAGATGGTGAGGAAAGCACTTTTAAATAATAGCTAGGCATCCTCTACTGACGGAATGAAGTCAATATCCTTCCAGGAAACCCGGGCCAGGTCGATTAGAAAGGCCTGCTCGCTGAAATGTTTTAGGGAGCGTTTGACAGTGATGAGGGGTGGTCGTTTGACCGCAGACCCATTACAAACGTAGGCAATGAGGCAGTGATTGCTGAGATCCTGGTTGAAGACAGCAGAGGTGTATTTAGAGGGCAGGTTGGTCAGGATGATATCTATGAGGGTGCCCGTGTTTACGGATTTAGGGTTGTACCTGGTAGGTTCCTTGATAATTCGTGTGAGATTTAGGGCATCTAGCTTAGATTGTAGGACGGCCGGGGTGTTAAGCATATCCCAGTTTAGGTCACCTAACATTACAAACTCTGAAGATAAATGGGGGGAAATTAATTAACATATGGTGTCCAGGGCACAGCTGGGGGCTGAGGGGGGTCTACAACAAGCGGCAACATTGAGAGACTTATTTCTGGAAAGGTGGATTTTTAAAAGTAGAAGCTCGAACTGTTTGGGCACAGACCTGGATAGCATGACAGAACTCTGCAGGCTATCTCTGCAGTAGATTGCAACTCCACCCCCTTTGGCAGTTCTATCTTGGCGGAAAATGTTGTAGTTGGGGATGGAAATTTCAGAATTTTTGGTGGCCTTCATAAGCCAGGATTCAGACATCAGGGTTTGCGCAGTGTGCTAAAGCAGTGAATAAAACAAACTCAGGGAGGAGGCTTCTGATGTTAACATGCATGAAACCAAGGCTTTTATGGTTACAGAAGTCAAAAAATGATAGCGCTTGGGGAATAAGAGTGGAACTGGGGGCTACAGGGCCTGGGTTAACTTTTACATCACCAGAGGAACCAAGGAGGAGTAGGATAAGGGTACGGCTAAAGGCTGTAAGAACTGATTGTCTAGTGCGTTGGGGACAGAGAATAAAAGGAGCAGATTTCTGGGTGTAGAATAGATTCAGAGCATAATGTACAGACACTGGTATGTTAGGATGTGAATACAGTGGAGGTAAACCTAGGCGTTGATTGACGATGAGAGAGGTTTCGTCTCTGGAGGCACCAGTTAAGCCAGGTGAGGTCTCCGCATGTGTGTGGGGTGCTACAAAAGAGCTATCTAAGGCATTTTGAGCGGGACTGAGGGTTCTACAGTGAAATACAACAGTAAGAACTAGCCAATACAGCAGTAGACAAGGCATATTGACATTATAGAGAGGCATAAAGCAAACACAGGTGTTGATCAGTAGAGCTAAGACAACAATGGGTAAATGGCGACGAATGGGCTGAGCGGGTCAGTTAGGTACATACAGGACCTGAATTTTAGGCTGGGGCCGACAGGTAAACAAAATGATGTACCGTGTTATTGAAACAGTCCAGGGGGCATCAGCTGTGTAGCCGAGTGATCATAGGGTCAAAAGAGCAGCAATAGGTGAGTCAGGGTGCCATTCGGTAGTCACTACTACACTAGGGAAGCAGGGGACACAACATTCAGAAAAGCTAGTGGGCCGGGGCTAGTAGATGGTTCTTCGGCGACATCGTAACAGTATAGCCTGTTGAGACCACATCGGGCGATCACGTCGGCAGTCCAGTCGTGATGGATCAGCGGGGCTCCGTGTGGACAATAAAGGGTCCAGGCCAATTGGCAAACGAGGTATTGTAGCCCTAGAATTAGCTGGTATATGGGCCTAGCTCGAGGCTAGCTCAAGGCTAGCTGGTGCTTGCTTCGGAACAGAGGCGTTAGCTAACAGTAGCCACTCGTTTGCAGCTAGCTAGCTGCGATGATCTGGTGTAATGATCCAGAGCGGCAGAAATCCGGTGATGTGGTAGAGAGAAGCTGTCCCATATGCTCTGGGTTGATATCGCGCTGTGCAGACAGCCAGGTGTTGTCCGAGCTAAGGCTGGCTGGCTGGTGACCGAGAAAAAGGTGAAGACCACTAGCCGTGGCTAACAAAGACTAGTAGCTAGTTAGCTGGCTAGCTCCTGATGGAAGATCCAGTTATAAGGAAAAAAATAGCAGATCCGTACCACATTGGGTGAGGCAGGTTGCAGGAAAGTATATTTAGTTTGTAGCTAGAAAGTGAGACTAAGATATATACGAAAAAGACAGGCTATTTACACGGGATAAGACACGGGATAAGACAAAGACAAACACACACGTCCTACTGCTACGCCATCATGGATTCGATATACTGGATTGTTGACATAGCCCACTCTAATATATATTTTGCTGTACATACCATTCTTAAAATATTCTGTGTAAATTCATCTGGTGTAGATACGTATAGATTGCATTTGGGTTAATGTTACCATGCTATTTGGGCTGTTAACCCAATGAGCGTCACCGCGACGCTTCCGCGATTTAGGCTTCTAACCCCTTTTAACCCTTGTGTAGTCTTAACATTCTGTATATTCCCCTTGTCCCAAGGGTAAAAAATGACCCGCCTCTACTAAACCCTCTACTAAATGTATTTTGCATGAAGAAACAACCTGCCATTCATCACAAACTTTGTGAATATCTGGGTTTTCCCGCTTCACAATGCAGAAAGACTGCATTTAATCAGTGGACACCACTCGTTTTTATTACAACACACCTGTCATAATTGTTTTCTTTACTAAAGTAGAGGTTTATTATTATTCTTATTATTATTATTGCTAAAGGTACTGCATAGGTGTAAACATTACTTTTTTTAGCAAGAGATAGCAATTGTATAGCCTAAAAAAGTAGCAGAAATGTGAAGAAAGTAGTTTTGAATGTATTTTATTGAAACAATAACAGTCAAACCTTTTAGGCAAAATAGTGATATATTCGTATATACTACACAATGAGGAATTCAACTACAAAATACTAGTCTTCGCCCATTTTTTAACCATTGCCCCCACCCACAAGGTGTATAAACCTCAACAATAAATAAGAATAAAATAATAGATACAAAACAAAAACTTAAAGAACATAAATCAATCAACTCTAATTAGCACATATAGGACAGTATGCAAGTGTGTGTGCATGGACTTTGCAGATGTATTTCTCACATATGCAGCACATAGTATATGTTTTGCAGTCCTTCTTTGGGGGGCAGAATTGACATCTCCTCCTCTTGCCTGCCCCAGTGGCAGCCTCAGGTGGATCAGGACAAGATTCAGCCCCCTGAACAGCTTTCACAAGCACTGCGAAGGCTGCTGTGCGGGGCAGCGCTCCCTTCTTTGAATGTGTGGGGTTACAAATGCATTTCCCAGCTGCTCCCGGAACACCCTACTCTTGCTCCGCTTATCAGGCATCCAGGTAGGATTGATCTTGTTCCATATCACAAAGGCATTGTATGACATCAATGATGTTATGGAAGATGACCAGGGTCCAGTGGGCAGTCATCCTCCTGCAGCTGTAAGTTCCAATCACCTTGTCCAGGTTGTCCACGCCTCCTTTGTTGTGGTTGTAGTCCAGGATGATGGCTGGCTTCCTGTCCTCACGATCACTGATCTCAGCTGTTTTGTGCTGTGTGCTCAGGAGGACCACATTCTTGTTCCTCTTTGGGAGGTAAGAAACTAGAGTGGTGGTGGGAGTGAAGGCAAACTTTGATGAGAAGGCCGCTCTCCCCCTTGTTGCGAGGAGTGCAGGGGGGAGCTCAGGCTTGTTCTTTCTAACTGTGCCAACCATGGTGATCTTTCTCTTCAGGAGCTGCTGGCTGAGTTCATAAGAGGTGAAGAAATTGTCACATGTGACATTGTGCCCCCCCCCCCCCCAATCCATCTGTCACATCAAGCACAACCTATATCCACAGGTTCTTATCCGGGCCTCCACTGGTCGGCTTCCCTGTGTAGACTTGCATCTTCCAAGCGTAGCTGGATTGTGCGTCACAGGCCACCCATATCTTGATGCCATACTTTGCTGGCATGCTGGGCATATACTGCCGGGAAAGGACAGCGACCTTTTGACAAAGAGATTACTATCAGTAATTAGTATCAGTGTCACCAAAAACAATCACATAACTCAATGATATTACAGCAATACATAATACAATTAACAGTGAAAAACACTTACATTACAGATACATATTTTTTTTTACCTCTGAAAGGAACCAGTTGCTCATCCAGTGTTACTTCAGGCCCAGGGTTGTAGAGGTATGGCAGACGCTCCACCCACTTCTCCCAGACCTCTCTCCAGTTTGTCTCTCACACGTCTTGCAGATCTTGACTCACGGTTATCAAATCGTAGCATTCTTGAGAAAGTGTGAAAAACTTTCAGTGGCATCGTGGCACGGAAAATCACCCTTCCACTCTCTGCATCTCAGAGACTACATGTAGCCTCGCCTCGGAACCTATACACAGCCGCTAAGATTAGCAGCCCTATGTAGGCACGCAGGTCAATCTCATCCATCCTTTTCCAGTTGTCTCCATATTTACGGAAACCCTCCAAGTTCGTCATCTCCAGGATGATATTTTTTTGATGGCTGGTGTGATGAACATGTGGAATGCTGAGGCGATGTCCTGGGCATGGGCATCTGCATGTCTTGTGGGCCCTGGGGTCATCCTTATGACATTTTGTGGTGCCATCCTGCCCTGGTTGTCATATGGTGACAAGGACCATGTTATTTTGCTGTTCTTTGACAAAAATGTCTCTCTTTCAGCCTGGGGTATTTCTTCTTCATCTGAAGATGATGCATCGTGCTCTGGGTTGTATTCTTCCCCATCTTCTCCTTCAGATACCTCCTCCTCTTTTAAATCATTGTTCTCTCGTTCCTCCTGGACATCTGAAAAAATCTGATCTACGACCTGTTGGGCACTGAAACGTACACTCATGGCTTCAGTAAAGAGAACTGGGGGGGACTCATCTGCAGCACCTTAATAGCCTCTGACTGCATTCCCCATTAGTAAACAATGCTTTCAAGAAATGTTTCTTTTGTTTGAGGGGAGATGCTGCACATGCACAAGAAAGTTTTAGTTCTATATCGTGGAGCTCCGCCCATAGGGGAGCTCTGCTTCTAGTGGTTTACCCTGCTGCCTAGGCAACGAACAGCCTGAGAGAAAATTATGCACACACCTGCAGCCAATAGGAGTGCCGGTGTCCCTATATAAGGGGACGCGTCCCCTCAATCAGCCTCCCATTATCTTCAGCGACAGGTCTGGACTGAAGAAGCCGAGAAGAGAAGAGAAGAAATCGCAGGACGAACCCGCCGCCTTTGGTACCGACCATGCCCTCACTCGCTAAATATGTGGAGGGTGCCTGGGAGCGCCGGCAAAGGCGTATACCCCATTCACCAAAGTGTACAGAAAACGACTTCAGGAGATCCCTAGGCTCGAGGACGCACTAGCTGCGTACCTCGTCCCAGGTTCGAGCTCCTGGCCGTCGTCCAAGAAACCCACACTACCTACGACCAAGGACCGTCTCACAGCACAGCTGCCGGAGAAGTCTTTGACGGCTATGAAGGAAACCGACAAAGCCGCCCTATTGAACTCCCCTATCTTTGACAACGGTCTCTTCAGAACCGCCGTCAAAGATGCAACGACATGTTTCGGGAACCTTGAGGAGGAGAGGAAGCAGCTGTCTAGACACCTACCATTGGCAGGGTTTCTAGAGCAGCTGCAAAGGAACCCCCTCACTCCACCGTCTCCAGTAGACCCGGGTCTATGGCCAGAGCAGCAGCACCTGGTGCCCGTCTAGAGCCCGTCGAGCAGCAGCACCTGGTGTACTAAGAGCGGGCCCTGCCCTTCCGGCAGCACCAGAGAAGACAGGGGCTCAACTGACAAGAAAGGTTTTCATTTTCTCGCCCTGGCAGCCGAGAGGCACTCAGAAGAGACAACGACCATGACGGGACGAGGGGCAGAGGACCGAAGAGAGCGCAGCACTTCTTGTGACAGCGCCCACTGTTCATCCCCCACCCTTGCAAAGGGATGGAGGAGTCATTCTGTCTTTGTTAATAAATAATGTGTTCCATCTGACTTCTTCACAAGATAACCTCTTTTCCATAAAAAACTTGGACCGCTCAGATTTCTTCTCTATCTCTCTCTCTTCCTCTAACCACTCTGCATGTAGCACAGCCCACTATGAGTGCGTAGCTGAGCACACACAGATGCTCGTTGTGAGTGGGAATGACATAAGGAAAGCAAGACGGACGCTCTTAATGAGCCATATACCTCATAAAAACCCTACGCTCCACACTCTTAGGAGTGAAGAACAGTGTCTTGCAAAAGTATTCATGCACCTTGGCATTTTTCCTAATTTGTTGCATTACAACCTGTAACTTAAATTGATTTTTATTTGGATTTCATGTAATGGACATACACAAAATAGTCCAAATTGGTGAAGTGAAATGAAAAAAAAWTTTTTTTAATTTTTTCATTGCTTTTGCCTGCTTTTGCACCACCTATGTCACAATAACGATTAGCCACAATAGTAGAATTTGTGGTTTGCATTGAAACTGCCGCAAACAGATACAAATAGTGGAATCATGGCATATTTGGACTAGATAATGCTTAACAAGTTTAGATTGTGATAGAAATTCAACAAAAGACATAAATGTGTTAATTTGACCAAAAACAGTCAAAGTTCGGCAATAAGGACTATGATGCTAATATACTCTTCACAACTGTGTTTTCTGGGTGTCATTGAGTAGGCTGATACCCCATTTCATGGACCCAAGATCCATAGGTAAGGTTGTACAATACATTGCAATGTGAATGTTCAATAAACCGTATGTTGACTGGTGAGCTAATGTGGCTCATTTCACTGTGGTGTCAAAGTCTTGCAATAAGAGGTATGACGCGGATACCCCATTTCATTGAACCAAAATCCATAGGTAAGGTTGTACAGTGAAATATGAGTATGCCCCAATGCAATTAGGAAGTCTAATACATCCACAGTGCGATTGTTAAGCATTATTTAGTCCAAATATGGCATGATTCCACTATTTGTATCCTTTTTGATGCGTGACCTTTATTTTAAAGGCAAACCAGAAATGTCATTATTGGGCTCATCTTTATTTTGGTTAGCTTCACATTCAGTGTGGGCCGCTGCTGAAAATTATGCATCTCCAGATTACCTGGCATGCATCAAAAACTTGCGTCAGCTAGCTGCTACAAGGGACACATAGGTGAACAAATATATTTGCTGGCTATTCATTTGATTGATGAAGTTGATAAAAATGTAATTAACTTGCCAGCTCTCTTGAAAGTGCTGGGGGACAAGCTAGCTAACGTTATCTTACCCCCATCAACAGAGTTTACCTTTGGTAGCTAACGTTAGTTTACCCCCATCAACAGAGTTCATCTTAGCTTGCTAGCTAAGTGGACTCTAGCTAGGTTTCTAGAAAACAACAACTAGCTATATAATTGGTAGCTATATTGGTAGGTAGTTACTGACTATCTGAACAGTTTTTGACGGACTACTTTGTTCCCCTGAGTTTTTATTTATGCTTATGTGACTGAAAGTCCCTCCTAATTTTACTGCAAATAGGCTGTGTTGTTTTCATACAATTTGTCTGATTAGGGGGCTTGTGCACATTTACATTAGTGTTTCATTAGCTAGTTAATTAAGTTCCTGACTGACAAAGCTAATTATTATTCATGTTTTGTTGTATTTCAGGTGGAGTGGCATTGCTGATAGGCCAGGGCCCATATTCACAAAGAATCTCAATGGTACTGATTTTAGGATAAGTTTTGCCTTCACACTGAGTACAATTACATTGACAAGGGGGAGGTTATCCTAGATCACTATCCCTACTCTGAGACGCTTTGTGAATATGGGCCCTGGAAGAAAGCTTTTGCCCAATACCTTGCACAGCAATCTTATCACCACAGGACCCTAGAGGAGGGGTAGGCAACCCTGTTCCTGGAGTGCAGCAGGTACTGCAGGATTTAGTTTCAACTAGGCACCACACCAGGGGTGCATTCAGTTCACTTGAACGTTTTCTATGTTGCGGAACGGTTTGTACTGAACGCCATGTTTTCCCACAACATTCTTGTACATTCTTGAACAGACAGATACGTTTGCTTCGTTCGGCGGGTGTGCCAGGGTGTGGCTTGAAGCAATGAGTGAAGTATTTAAAGGACAGCGGTCTATTTTGAACCCACAACCCAACCCCTCCCCGTCTTTCAACTAGTTGTTCAGTACAGTACCATTTCTGTTCAATTGAACATTCCATTATGTTTTTATGTACTGAACGCAGTCCTGACCAACTGAAATAATTCAACACACATGGTCTACCAGGTCGGTTAAATCAAAAACATGAAGTGCCTGCGGCACTCCAGGACCATGGTTGCCACACCCGTTGCTGCCCGGTGTATACAATCGAGCACACTGCCATGCAATCTCCATAGACAAACATTGGCAGTAGAATGGCCTTACTGAAGAGCTCAGTGGCTTTCAACGTGGCACCGTCAGTTTGTCAAATTTCTGCCCTGCTGGAGCTGCACCCGGTCAACTGTAAGTGCTGTTATTGTGAAATAGTAACGTCTAGGAGCAACAACAGCTCAGCCACAAAATGGTAGGTAACACAAGCACACAGAATGGGACCGCCAAGTGCTGAAGCGTGCGGCGCGTAAAAATCAATTGTCCTCTGTTGCAACACTCACTACCAAGTTCCAAACTGCCTCTGGAAGCAACGTCAGCACAATAACTGTTCGTCGGGAGCTTCATGAAATGGGTCTCCATGCCCAAGCAGCTGCACACGAGCCTAAGATCACCATGAGCAAAGCCAAGCGTTGGCTGGAGTGGTGTAAAGCTCACCGCCATTGAACTCGAGAGCTGTGGAAACGCGTTCTCTGGAGTGATGAATCATGCTTCACCATCTGGCAGTCTGACAGACAAATCTGGGTTTGGTGAATGCCAGGAGAACGCTACCTGCACGAATGCATAATGCCAACTGTAAAGTTTGGTGGAGGAGGAATAATGGTCTGGGGCTGTTTTCCATGGTTCTAGCTAGGATCCTTACTTCCGGTGAAGGGATATCTTAACGCTACAGCATACAATAGCATTCTAGATGATTTTGTGCTTGAATTGGAACGTCGACTGCGAGCCAGGCCTAATCGCCCAACATCAGTACTCAACCTCATTAATGCTCTTGTGGCTGAATGGAAGAAAGTCCCCGTAGCAATGTTCCAATATCTAGTGGAAAGCCTTCCCAGAAGAGTGGAGGCTGTTATAGCAGCAAAGGGGGGACCAACTCCATACTAATGCCCGTGATTTTTGGAATGAGATGTTCGACAAGCAGATGTCCATATACTTTTAGTCATGTAGTGTATTAGTCAATGCTTTTGAACTGAATACTGTATGTGAATTTTCATATATTAATGACACTAACAAAAGAAATGAATTGTTCAGCAACGTGCAGTAAATTCTAACACAGCTTTGGTGATGAAAGGTACATAATGGATTTATGGTCGTCTCCTATCAGGCCACTGCATGCTGTGACATTGGCCTGGATGGTGACACATCTTCAAGCTGTCTGACTGAAGACTGTGGCCTTCAGTGGTACCAGAAGCAAAGGGAGTAAAGCAACAGTCTCTCTCTGTCTCACAGCCATTCTGTCAGCATGCGTTGTATGTAACCTAACCACTCAAATTCATACCAACAGCTACAGACACAAACACTAATTTATGTTCACTTTGTCTACTTGTCCAATTCTTCAATCTTGTCCACTCAAATTCATACCAACAGCTACAAACACAAACACTAATTTATATTCACTTTGTCTACTTGTCCAATTCTTCAATCTTGTCTGGGATATATATTTTAGTTGACACACCTGTGCATGAATAAAAGTGTATTCACCTTAGACATGGACTTTGCATTTACTTTAGACCTTTAGAATCATAAGCTCCAAAATGTGTTTAAATTACCACAGAAGTTGGTTGTAGTTGTTTTGGTTAGTTGGTTAGTTGGTTATAGACTTTTACAGGAAGGAGAGAGTATGAGTTTTGGCTTGAGTGCAGTAAATCCAATCCAACCAGTGGCTCTGGATAATATGCCATGTCATCACACAGGCAGACTGCCACAGTGAACGAGGTTTACATGGTGCATCAAGTGTACTAATACACATTTATTCATGTATATCAGACATCTCACAGTTTACCACGCTTTTCTGGACAACTGGACATTCCTCTCGCCCATCCGGTCGACTCCTTCTTACCTACTGTCGTCTCTTGGTCTTCTTCTAGGTTCAAACCTATATGCCTGTAGTCCAGTGCCTTACTGTCAAAAGCAACCCACTGGTAACACAGCCACCTTGTGCAGCTCAGTGTCCCAAAACTGTTCACCTGTTTCTACGTCAAGCAAGTAAAATGTTCCATTTGTTATTTTTGTGTGTTTTTATGGTGCACGTGCGGCACAGCAGCGTATAATAGATGTTACCGTTCGAATCCCCATGACGACAAGGTGAAACATCTGTCAATGTGCTCTTGAGTAAGGCACTTAAACCTAATTATTGCATTATTCAGGGTTGCTGACCCTGGCTTGAGGGTGTCTTGGGGGAGTTGGGATATGCAAAAAACATATTTCCAATTCATAGGACAAATATAAGCACCCACCAAATAATATTAATTGTTCAAGGCATTTATTTTTTACATTTATTGTCCAACAATAAATGTAAAAATGTGTTTAACCTCGAAGGAATCACTGTTCCTAAACCGGGACAGTTGTTGCTCAATATGCAATAATGTCACTAGAAAACATTGTAAACAACAGCCAACTTTCCGGGACATAGACATGTCTTATATAGGCAGAAATCTTACATTGGTGTTAATCTAACTGCAGTGTCCAATTTACAGTAGCTATTACAGAATAAAATACCATGCTATTGTTTGAGGAGAGTGCACAACAACAAAACACTTTTATCACTGCAACTGGTTTGATACATTCACCTCTGAAGGTAAATAATGTACTTACATTCAGTAATCTTTCCCTGATTTGTCATCAAAGTGTTTCCTATCAAATGATATCTAGAATATCCTTGCTTCAGGTCCTGTGCTACAGGCAGTTAGATTTGGGTATGTCATTTTAGGCGACAATTGAAAAAAAGGGTCCGATCCTTTCAAAGGACTTGATTGTTATAATATATAATGCTCCAGCATTCATTTGCATTTTGGCATGTTTTTCTAGTTTCAGAACACACAACAACATTTATGGAGCAAACATTATCCTAAGGTCTAGCTAAGAAAATACTTAAATACTTAAAACTTACAATGAGTGTACAAAACATCAAGAACACCTGCTCTTTCCATGACAGACTGACCAGGTGACTCCAGGTGAAACTATGATCCCTTATTGATGTCACTGTTACATCCACTTCAGTCAGTGTAGATGAAGGGGAAGAGACAGGTTAAAGAATACTTTTTAAGCCTTGAGACACCTGAGACATGGATTGCGTATGTGTGCCATTAAGAGGGTAAATGGGCAATACAAAAGATTACAATGCCTTTGAACGGGGTATGGTAGTACAGTATGGTAGTACAGGTGCAACGGTTTGTGTCAAGAACTTCAACGCTGCTGGGTTTTTCACGCTCAACAGTTTCCCGTGTGAATCAAGAAAGGCCCACCACCCAAAGGACATCCAGCCAACTTGCTGTAACTGTGGGAAGCATTGGAGTCAACATGAGTCAGTATCCCGGTGGAACGCTTCGACATCTTGTAGAGTCCATTTCCCCGAGGAATTTACGCTCGTCTGAGGTCAAAAGGGGGTGTGCAACTCAATATTAGGGTGTTCCTAATGTTTTGTATACCTAGTGTAAATTACAGAACAGTGATTAACATATTTCAGAATACTTACAAAAACATTATCTTAAAGGGAGATGTCACCCTTTTTCAACTTCATATTCATATTCATCATCACCAGCCCCACCCTAACATTAACATATGTGAAAATGGCACGTTTCTATGTTTTGTAGTAAAAAAAGATAGAGGAAGATAAGTGTTTCCAATGACATCAGAAACCAATTAGTAGGCAATTAGTAGGCAATTAGTATCAAATCAAATGTTATTTGTCACATACAGATGTTAAGCAGATATTATTGCGGCTGAAGCAAAATGCATGTGTTTCTCCCTCCAACAGTGCAGTAATATCTAACAATTCACAACAATAGACACAACCTAAAAGTAAAAGAATGGAATTAAGGAACATATAGGATGAGCAATGTCGGGGTGGCAAAGATTAAATGCAGTAGAATAGAATACAGTATAAACACATATATACAAGCAAAAATATGTAAACATTATTCAACTGTCTAGTGGCCAGTGATTTCAATAACAAAAGTTATTTCCAGCTGTATGTAATAACAGAAACAATTTTAGAAATGTTTACAATTTTAGAAATGCCCCTATAAGTGTCACACCCTGATCTGTTTCACCTGTCTTTGTGCTTGTCTCCACCCCTCTCCAGGTGTCGCCCATCTTCCCCATTATCCCCTGTGTATTTATACCTGTGTTCTCTGTTTGTCTGTTGCCAGTTTGTCTTGTCAGGTCTTACCAGCGTGTTTTCCCGTTTCCCTGCTTTCTCAAGTTTTGTTTCCTAGTTTCCCCATTCTGCCTGTCCTGACCCCGAGCCAGCCTGCTGTGCTGTACCTTATTGCATCTGCCCTGGATTGCCTGCCTTTGACCTGTCTTTTGCCTGCCCCCTGTTTGGGTCAATAAACATCTGTGACTCTAGCCGTCTGCATCTGGGTCTTATCCTGAGTTTTGAGTGTTGAATCCAAGTCTTGAGAGAAATATTCCTACAAGTCACAAAGGATCAGTTTTCAGTTGTCTGTTTTTGCTCAGGACAAAGGGACTTCCTACATGGAAATTAATCATATGGAAAATATTTTGAAAAATACAATCCTCCTAAATGTAATTTTTCAGTTCAAATAATGCAACAAAATCTATTATTTTCAACTATAAAATGTTTTCGTTTCCCTGCCGGACAAGGATTGTCCCGACTTTCAAGAATCCCTGAGGTACAATGGGTGTGTATGGTTATTCTCACTTTTAATAATGGCTAGAGAGTTTATATGAATTATACATCTAGGACAGTAGGACTAGCATGGATGGATGGGTAGATAAAAAGGTCTACCAGGGTTTAGAATTCACATTATGTACATTGAACTCCTTTATGTTATCAAGTGATGTAAAGGAGCATGAGTGGAAGGCGCCATACTGTTCGGGAACATTTGAATTATTTATGTAATAACATTTATTTTTGGTCTAAAAGGTCTCCACTGCAGAGGTGTTTCATCAACCCTGAGATTATCTCCATGGTGATGCACATGTTCTCTTTCCAGACGGTGCGATGTAAGGGTCAATGATGAACTTGATGGGTTCACCTGTCTCCAAGAACAATACCATAGCAACCAGTTCATGATGCAAATTAGATTATTTTATGCCTCATAGACCCTTCAACATCAACACATCCTTCAACAAATACATCAAATATACTGAACAAATATATAAATGCAACATGCAACAATTTCATGAATTGTATTGAATTAAAGTTCATATGAGGGAATCAGTTAATTGAAATAAATTCATTAGGCCTTAATCTATGGATTTCACATGACTGGGAATATGCATATGTTGGTCACAGATACCTTAAAAGAAATGGTCATCACAATGGACCTCAGGATCTGGTCACAGTATTTTTGTGCGTTCATATTCCCATCTATAAAATGCAATGTCCGTAGCTTATGCCTGCCTATACCATAACCCCACTGCCATCATAGGGCACTCTGTTCAGAATGTTGACATCAGCAAATCGCTCGCCCATACAACACCATACACGTGTTCTGCGGTTGTGTGGACGGTTGGATGTACTGCCAAATTCTCTAAAACGCAGTTGGAGGCGGCTTATGGTAGAGAAATTAAGATTCAATTCTCAGGCAACAGCTCTGGTGGACATTCCTGCAGTCATCATGCCAATTGCAAGCTCCCTCAAAACTTGAGACATCTGTGGCATTGTGTTGTGTGGGAAAACTGCACATTTTAGAGTGGTCTTTTATTGTCCCCAGCACAAGTGGCACCTGTGTAATGATCATGCTGTTTATTCAGCTTCTTGATATGCCACACCTGTAAGGTGGATGGATTATCTTGGCAAAGGAGAAATGCTCACTAACAGGGATGTCAACAAATGTGTGCACAAAATTAGAGAGATATAAGATTTTTGTGTGTATGGAAAATATCTGGGATCTTTTATCTCATCTCATAAAACACGGGACCAATACTTTACATGTTGCATTTATATTTTTGTTCAGTATAAATAATCTACGGTTTCATCCTCTCAACTCCAATCATAATGTTAGCCACCCATGATCATCACTTTTTCCTTCTCTTCCTCTTTCCCCCACGAAGACAATATTTACATAATCAAATATCATTCCAGCTGTCATCCCTCCTTAGGGTACAAGAGTAATGTGACATTGCCAGCTGTTTCCAGAAGAACAACCACACTGGAGTAGAGAGGCTATTGGCACACAGGCCACACAGTATGCTTGTGTGGCCGCCCAGAGCGTTACAAATAACTATACTTCCACAATTGTTTATAAATTGAGGTTTCCAAAATTAAGGTGACTGGAATCTTTTCAGAAATAACCTGAGTGGAGTGTGACTTTCCTAAAAATTGACAAATAAGAAAGATCTTTTTTTTATTTTTTTTTATCACCAAGTTTGTCGCTTTCCACTAATTTTACCTACATTATATACACTACCGTTCAAAAGTTTGGGGTCACTTAGGAATGCACGTTTTTTGTCCATTAAAATAAAAATAAGATTTATCAGAAATACAGTGTAGACATGGTTAATGTTGTAAATTACTATTGTAGCTGGAAACGGCTGATTTTTAATAGAATATCTACACAGGCATACAAAGGCCCATTATCAGCTACCATCACTCCTGTGTTCCAATGGCACGCTGTGTAAGCTAATCCATGTTCATCATTTTAAAAGGCTTTTTGATCATTAGAAAACCCTTTTGCAATTATGTTAGCACAGCTGAAAACTGTTGTGCTGATTAAAGAAGCAATAAAACGGGCCTTCTTTAGACTAGTTGAGTATCTGGAGCATCAGCATTAGTGGGTTCGATTACAGGCTCAAACTCATCAGTCTATTCTTGTTCTGAGAAATGAAGGCTATTCCATGCGAGAAATTGCCAAGAAACTGAAGATGCACAACTGAGCAAGAGGACAAGTACATTAGTGTCTAGTTTGAGAAACAGACGCCTCACAAGTCCTCAACTGGCAGCTTCATTAAATAGTACCAGCAAAACACCAGTCTCAACGTCAACAGTGAAGGGTCGACTCCGGATGCTGCCTTCTAGGCAGAGTTGCAAAAGAAAAAGTAATATCACAGACTGGCCAATAAAAATAAAAGATTAAGATGGCAAAAGAACACAGACACTGGACAGAGGAACTCTGCCTAGATGGCCAAGCATCAGAGTCGCTCTTCACTGTTGACGTGAGACTGGTGTTTTGTGGGTACTATTTAATGAAGCTGTCAGTTGAGGACTTTTGAAACGTCTGTTTCTCAAACTAATGTTGCTTTTCTTTCAAAAACAAGGACATATCTAAGTGACCCGGAGAGAGAGAGAGAGAGAGAGAGAGAGAGAGAGAGAGAGAGAGAGAGAGAGAGAGAGAGAGAGAGAAGAGAAGAGAGAGAGAGAGAGAGAGAGAGAGAGAGAGAGAGAGAGAGAGAGAGAGAGAGAGAGAGAGAGAGAGAGAGAGAGAGAAGAGAGAGAGAGAGAGAGAGAGAGAGAGAGAGAGAGAGAGAGAGAGAGAGAGAGAGAGAGAGGAGAGAGAGAGAGAGAGAGAGAGAGAGAGAGAGGGAGAGACGGCTCCTGACTTTTATAATCGTGCTAGCTAGCCAAATTCAAATCTGTCAGCTAGCTCACCGTCTAGCTCTAACTGTTTACTGGTGGTAAACAGACCACACTACTGCCTGGCATACAGCTGTAACCAGCCATTTTCAGCTAAACCACAAAAAAAGCATCTGCAAGGGAAGACAAATCCACATTTTTGAGGACAGCGATAAGGACCAGGGAAAACAGGTTTCTGACGGTAAACATGTATCAGAACGGCACTGTCATGGTCCAGGCCGTGAGGCTGCACTCACTCTGTTGTGCAGGACTTCCCCACCCTAACGAAGACAGCGGAAAGCAAAAAAGAAAAGGACAGCACCCCGACCTCTCCCTCACCTCAAGGCACCCCAACAGCAGGACCATCCTCCCCCTGCCTGCTACAACCACCAGAGCAAGACCACACTACCATCAGCCTGTTGAGAGACAGGCTGGCTCTGTTAGAGGTATGGTTACTGAGCTGAAGGAAGCAGCCTCCAGCTACACCACCACCAGCCCAGACACATAGCTTATACAGGACCAGATCAACCAGTGCTGACCTCATGCTGAAGAACTCTGTCCAGGAGCTGAGAGAGAGCCTTACCACAGCGCTTGAGGAGGTAAAGGCCACCATGAGGAGAGAGCTGGTGCAGGTAAAGGAGGAGATGGAAAAAGAAAGTGCTACAGCACAGAGAGCAGACTGTAGAGACTCCCAGAGAGAAGCTGCAGCCCCTCACCACTCCTAATAACCCCACTGACCCACCTTTACCCACAACCCTCCCCCAAACCGGCAACACTTTACCCACACCCCCAGTCAACAAGAAGACTCACATGGGGACACCTACTACAGAGAGAAGCTCTCTGGCCCCCCCTGACACACCCCCACACACCCCTCTATGTACACAGGCCCTGTGTACTCCAGCCCCAGACCGTAAACACACTAATCTGGTAAAACCCACTGAGGTGGCCATCCTCATTGACTCAAACAGGAAATTCATCCAAGAAGATAAACTCTTCCCCCAACACAAGGTGTTCAAAATATGGTGCCCAAAAACACAGGATGCACTCCACATCCTGTCCCAGCCTGACTTTGGCACACCAGGCCACATTATTATTCACACCGGCACCAACAACCTGCGAGAGGAGCAGGAGAGAGTAGGCAGCCTGGTCAACAGAGTAGCAGAGAGGGCCTCTGAGCGGTTCCCCAACTCCCACATCACCATCTCCACTCTGCTGCCTCGCAAAGACTTTCATCCCCGTACCATTCAGAAAGTTAACGCTGACATCACCAGAGGGTGTGGTCTACTCCCGAACGTACACGTTGCTCACCACCCAACAATCACCCCAGAGCATCTGCACGACCACTCCCACCTGAGGAAACAGACAGTAGGGATGTTTGCCAAGTCTCTAAAGGACGTGGCACTTGGTAGACAAACACCCCATGCCGCACTGGACAGAGGACCACCCAGAGACCCCTACCAGACCACTGGACCACCAAGGAGCCCCAGGCCCCTTCAACGCCACACCAGACCCAGCGCACCCCACAGGCCCCACCCACCACCAGAGCATCACCACTTCCATCGACTTAGCCAGACCGGACCGGGCCCAGCCTACTACCCCGCACCAGACCACAACCCCTACCAGACCAGAGAGGAAGCCCCACGGCCCAGAACTGGCCCTCCTCCACTCCACAGGGCCCAACAGCAGGACCAGCGCAGCTAGACAGAGGTCGTCAGAGGACAGGAGAACCCTGTAGGATTAAGTGAGATCAAACAGCTCCTCCAATACATCTGCACTAAACACACACGGACGCATGCACGCACACACACGCACGCACGCACGCACGCACACACACACACACACACACACACACACACACACACACACACCTATTTGATCCTGAGTGTAGGTTATTTCCCTGACATCTGGAATCAAGGACTCATAACCCCAATCTTTAAGAACGGAGACAAATTTGACCCTAACAATTACAGAGGCATTTGTGTGAACAGTAACCCGGGGAAGGTTTTCTGTAGTATTATCAATGTATGAGTTCTAAGCTTCCTTAATAAGCACAATGTCTTGAGTAAAAGCCAAATTGGATTTATACCAAAACATCGCACAACTGATCATATTTACACCCTACACACCCTGATAGATAAACATGTCCACCAAAATAATACCAAAATATACGCTTGCTTTATCGACTTCCAAAAAGCATTTGATTCTATTTGGCATACAGGACTGCTCTACAAAGTTATTGAAAGTGGTGTAGGGGGTAAAACATATGACATAATTAAATCAATGTATACTGGCAATACGTGCAGCATTAAAATTGGTAAGAAAATAACAGAATTCTTTAACCAGGGGCGGGGCCTTCGCCAGGGTTGCAATCTGAGCCCTGCACTCTTCAATATTTACATTAACAAATTGGCCACTATTCTAGAAAAATCCTCAGCCCCTGGTGTTACAATTCAGAAGTTAAATGCCTACTCTTCACAGATGACCTATGCCTGCTTGCACCCGCAGCACATGGCCTACAGCAGAGCCTGGACCTGCTAGAGCAGTACTGCCAGACCTGGGCCCTGGCAGTAAACCCCAAAAAGACTAAAATAATGATTTTCCAGAGAAGATCCAGATCTCAGGGAATTAGACCAACGTTCTCAATTGGTACAAAATATATAGAGTACTGTACACACTACAATTACTTAGGTTTAAAAATAACCTCAACTGGACACCTTAATGAGGCAGTGAATGAACTGAGAGAGAAAGCACGCAGGGCATTCTACGCCATTAAAAAGCCAATTCAAATTGAAATACCTATTAAAATTAGGCTAAAACGAATTGAATATGTAATTGAACCAATTGCACTTTAAGGTAGCGAGGTGTGGGGTCCACTTGCAAAACAAGATTTAATCAAATGGGACAAACGCCCCATTGAAACCCTGCATGCAGAGTTCTGTAAGATTCTCCATGTCCAGAGGAAAACTACAAACAATGCATGCAGGGCAGAATTGGGCCAATATCCACTAATAATAAAAAATCAAAAAAGAGCAATTCAGTTTTGGAAACGTCTAAAATACAGTGACCCCCTCTCATATCATTACCAAGCCCTGCAATGCCAAGAGCTGAGCAAAGAAAAGAGTCCCCTCATCCAGCTGGTCCTGGGGCTGAGTTCACAAACCTGTTCTACTAACACACTGAAGCCTCAGGACCAGAACATCCAATCAATCAGAATAAACCAAATTACAACACAGCCAAAACAAAACTACATTGCTTATTGGGAAACACAAGCACAAACACAAAGCAAAATGCAGTGCTATCTGGCCCTAAATCGACAGTACACCGTGGCTAAATATTTGACCATGGTTACTGATCAAAAACCTTAGAAAAACCTTGACAAAGTACAGGCTCAGTGAGCACTGCCTTGCCATTGAGAAGGGTAGACACAGGAAAATCTGGCTCTCTGTAGAGGAAAAGCTGTGCAACCACTGCACAACAGCAGAACCTGAGACGGAGCTGCATTTCCTGACAAAATGTCAAAAATATAAAACAATTAGATAGTGTCATTTTCCCAAATTTTAAACCCTTATTCAAGGTTTCAAAGACCTCTCTGATGAGGATAGGCTACCCGTCCTGTTGGGGCAGGACGCTGAGAGCTGTGGGTTGGCAGCGCACTACATTGCTGCCTGCCATAAGTTGAGGGACAGTATCTGACAGACCAATCAACCTGCACATGTACTCTACTGTATGCTTATTGTTATTGTTGAATGTATGGTTATTTTAACCCTTGGTTATTGTTGTTACTGTTGTCCCATTGACATTTTTGTTTCTCATTTTTATTTATATTGTAAATATCCAAAATAAGCTTTGGCAATATGTACATTGAAACGTCATGCCAATAAAGCGAATTGAATTGAATTGAATTGAGAGAGATACACACACACATAGAGAGAGAGAGAGAGAGAGAGACAGAGAGAGAGAGAGGGAGAGAGAGAGAGAGACAGAGAGGGAGAGAGACAGAGAGATAGAGAGAGAGAGACAGAGAGAGAGAGAGAGCGAGAGAGAGATACACACAGAGACAGAGAGAGAGCGAGAGATACAGAAACAGGTTGAAGTTTATTGTCATGAATCTTGCCCTGTAGGCAAAACTGAGCAATTTCCGCTAGATGGGCCAGCTGCAAGTCAAAATCATCTATATCATAAACATTTATGAAAACAAAAATTATGGTCAGGCATTAGGGTTAGCAGTGTGGTTAAGGTTAGGGTTAAATGCCCATACCAGTAGAAACACCAGTTGAAATTCCACTTTTTGACTGAGATCCAAACAGTTATTCTCTGTAGCCAACACTTTGGTTTCCACTAGATAAAACAGCCAATAAGTAACAATTGGATACGTTGTGGCTGTTAACTTGTGACGACGCTACACTTGGCCACCTTGCCATGGAGCAAATTAAAATAGGGGGTGCAGCATTGAATAGTTTGTCAGGTTTCACTTATTTTTGAGCTAGTCTTCATAAAGAAAACACATTACCATTTTAGAAATGGTAAAATTGTGTGATATGGTTGTATTTTAGAATCCCGCTCCCCCCGTCACCCCAAGATTAATGGTTTTGACCACTAACGTTTTAGGCAAATTCGTTTTGCATGGCCCTGTGCCCAAGGTGTCAGAGCAGCTTACCAATCACTGTGCCTGTACACAGCCCATCTGTAAATAGCACACCCAACTACCTCATCCCCATATTGTTATTTTCTTTTCTTTTGCACCCCAGTATCTCTACTTGCACATCATCATCTGCACATCTATCACTCCAGTGTTAATGCTAAATTGTAATTTTTCGCCACTATGGCCTATTTATTGCCTTACCTCGCTAATCTTACTACATTTGCACACACTGTATATAGATTTTCCTATTGTGTTATTGACTGTACGTTTGTTTACCCCATGTGTAACTCTGTGTTGTTGTTTTTGTCGCATTGCTATGCTTTATCTTGGCCAGGTCGCAGTTGTAAAGGAGAAGTTCTTCTCAACATGCCTACCTGGTTAAATAAAGAGGAAATAAAACATTTAAAAAAAGGTTTGCAGGGTTTGCACATTTTTTGACGATTCCATTGATTCTAAAGAATCAGTGTAGCACTGGATACTGGGTCATGCAAAACAAACCTGCCCATTGCTTCAATACACACTCCAAACCATTCAATAGTTAGGCTATCCATATTACCGGAGCTTATATTCGTTCTATTTCTATGGCAGATTCCCTGCTTCAATTTAGATAATGCATTGATATACTGTATAGCTGCACAATTTAGATAATGCATTGATATACTGTATAGCTGCACAATTTAGATAATGCATTGATATATAGCTGCACAATTTAGATAATGCATTGGTATATAGCTAGCTAGCTTGCTGAAATGATAACAGAGAGAACGAAGAATATAGCTATATGATCATGGCTGTGTGCGTTTCCAAATATGAATGACGTCTGGAATCCGACACTGTTTCAATGGAATTATAAAATGGCAGTCAGACAAATCTCAACCCTCAACGTGTCAACAACTCGTATGCCTGTCTTAACTGAAATGGTGTTCACATAACTTTCATTAGCTTGCTAAGGTTAGCGTGCTAGCTAGTTACACTGACAGCTGTCAGTCAGTGGCCTATTTATTGTTATTTCTCTGCTAAATGTGGAAATCACCACAACGTTCCCACCCCCAATTCCTGAATATGTATTACCAGCCTGCGTCAGTCTTCGAGGTGAAACATAAACAAGAATTTTCGCTGTAGGACAGGAATTACTCAAAACATATTGCGGCAACTTCCTCTAAGGTGGGCCTTTAAGGTGAGGGTTAGGTTTCAAATCCGATTTTATGACTTTGTGACAGTGGCAGCTAATGACCACTCTGCAGAGCATGCCTCCAGTACATGAGTCAGGACAAGAAATGCCCCAACCTGCGATACAGAAAGAAAAAGAGAGAGATGGTTGTGGAACGAGGACAGATCAGAAAGACCTATACGAGATATACGTGGAACAGACTGTTGACTAAGCAGCAGAAGGCCTGTCACTCCTGTAGAGAGGAGAAGCGCCCGTCCTTATTGCCAGACTGCTCATGCATTATTTAACCACACACCGCCACCAGTCACAGCAGCATTTTTACAATACCATAGAGCCCAGTGCTTCGAGCTCACTGGGAACTGACATAAAGAGAAAGTGATGGCGCAGGATGTGAACAAACGGACCCACATTGTATTCGCCTAGCAGGCCTTTTAAGTTAATGTAGCCGTTCCTTGTGAACATGGTAATGTCATGTAAGTGACATTGGTTTAGATGCTGAATGTAATTACTGTAGTGTAACACACGATTGATGCCTCTTCTCTCTTGCGTGGCAGGAACAAAAGAACCATGTCTGTCATGTGTAGACTGAAAACAACAAGAAACTAAGACTATTCCATACTGTACAGAAAGTGTTGCAATGGCTCACTATTTCAAACTCAATAACGTACACAAATACATCCACACTGACAAGCTGAGATAAGAGTTGTACTGTACCTGCGAAAGCCACCTGTCAGAGCCAGTATAGAATCGGGTGCGATCCAATGGGCAGTCTCTTCAATGATGCTTCTAAGAGCTTTGGCCTCGGCTTTACTGACAGCCTTGGAGATGTCCCTGTAATACAGGAAGCCTGAGGGGAAAATATAAAAAGCACTATGAGCTGTCTATCTGAAGTGGACAATAGTTACAGTAGCATTAGCATTGTGGACTATATATAGGGTTGCAAAGGCAGTTAATATTCACAGTAACTTTCAAAATGTACCAGTAATTTACCTGTAATTATTCATATGAAAACTAGAATCACAAATCTTTAAAACATTTTCCTAAGTATAACCCATAACCCATAAACTTTGTGAATATTGTAGCTTTTTAATATGAAGATTACAGCATGGACTATATTGTATATGTTTTAAACGTTCTGTTGCAAAACTGATTATGCTGCATGACACACTAATGTGCAAATAAAGTGTATAATGCATGCGGATGCATTTAACACTACACACTGAAGTGCTAAAGCTCTTTGAGCCCTAAAAAGAGTGGGAATATAAGCTAATTGGTGTTCAAGGAGTACACGCTAAAAAAAGTGTTGTTGGGGGGGTTCTTTGTCTGGGGTCAGGGTGACATAGTATGTGTAACAATTGTTTTTGCATTTCAGGATGGGTTCTTTATTGCTGTGATGGTTGTGAAGAACCTTCCTGTTCTTTCCCTCTCCACCATGTTTTCCTTTATGCCATGAAATGCTACACTGGTTGCAGTGAAAGTACAGTAAACAACAACAAGTTACTGAATTTCGTGTATTTGTGCCAATCGTCAGTGGAAGTGTTGTACCAGTTTAAGTGGTTGATGATTATTTTGTCAAAGGTTGAGCATGTCTTTTAACACTGTCAGTTCTGCTGTATTTGTAAGAGAATGTGATAAAGAGCCCCACTGTCCTTTTACTGCAGTGGGCTAAATCATGGTCACACAGAGTGTTTCCTGGTCTTAAACTAATCTACTTTGAAACAAAAAATATACACCTCACACATATGGTTTTGGGCTTACAAAAAAGAAGACACCTTCTTCAACTGTCAGTTGAAAAGTATTACATTTCGAGTTTGCGTCCCAATATTACACTTTAAATACTTCACAGAAGACTGAAATATAACAAAACAGTTTGACATGGAAACAACAGATTTTTGACAGGTTTAAAAAAAATAAAAATAAAAATTACCAAGACATTTTTAAAAATATGAATAACATTCCACCCATGAGGCCACTAGGTCATTTGACAGCAGGAAAGTACTACTAAGCATTATTTCTGGTGAGCACACTTGGGACAGCCTCACCTGGCCTCAACCTCTTGGCTGACAACCAACTGACCTTCCTGCCACACCGTCAGGTAAGTGAGCGTGCCAAAAATCAGCAACAGGAAGTTACTGTGAATTTTAGAATAACTACAGTGCCTACAGAAAGTGTTCATACCCGTTGATTTATTCCACATTTTGTTGTGTTAGCCTGAATTCAAAATGGCTTAAATGCATGTTTTTCCTCGCCCATTTACACACAGTGATAAAATGTGTTTATGTATTTTTTACAAATGTATTGAATATCAAATACATAAGTAGTCACACCCCTGAGTCAATACATGTTAGAATCACATTTGGCAGCAATTACAGCTGTGAGTCTTTCTGGGTAAGTCTCTAAGCTTTATACACCTGGATTGTACAATATTTGCACATTATTCTTTTTTAAATTCTTCAAGCTCTGTCATGTTAGATGCTGATCATTACTAGAGAGCCATTTTCAAGTCTTGCCATAGATTTTCAAGCCGATTTAAGTCGAAACTGTAACTAGACCACTCAGGAACAATTCATGTCGTCTTGGTAAGCAAAACCAGGGTACATTTGGCCTTGTGTTTTAGGTTATTGTCCTGCTGAAAGGTATGTTTGTCTCCCAGTGTCTGTTGGAAAATGTTCCTCTATGATTTTGCCTTTGCTTAGCTTTCTTCCGTTTCTTTTTATAACCAAAAACTCCTTAGTCCTTGCCAATGACAAGCATATCCATAACATGATGCAGCCACCACCATGTTCTGTTGGATTTGCCCCAAACAGTAGACTTTGTATTAAGGACATAAAGTAAACTCCCTGGTTTTTGTGGTTAAATCTGTGTTGGAAATTCACTAGTCGACTGAGGAACCTTACAGATAATTGTATGTGTGGGGTACAGCAATGAGGTAGTCACACAAAAATCATGTTAAACAATATTATTGCACACAAAGTGAGTCCATGCAACTTTTATGTGACATTTTTACTCCTGAATTTATTTAAGCTTGCCATAACAAATACTTATTGACTCGAGACATTTCAGCTTTCATTTATTATTACATTGTAAATACTTCGAAAAACATAATTACACTTTGACATTATGGGGTATTGTGTGTAGGCCAGTGATCTCAATTTAATACATTTTAAATTCAGGCTGTAACTCAACAAAATGTGGAAAAAGTCAACATTGCAAAAATCTGACGCAGACTCGGTCTCGACCTTTACGTCTTTACTGAAAACTCATCTCTCCAGTAGATCCTATGATTGACTGTAGTCTGACCCAACGGTGTGAAGGTGAACGGCAAGCCACTCGGGTGACGAACCACCCTTGCTGTCTCTGCCTGGCCGGCTCCCCTTTCTCCACTGGGATTCTCTGCCTCTGACCCCACTACTGGGGAGTCACTGGCTTACTAGTGCTCTTCCATGCCGTCTCTAGGAGGGTTGCGTCACATCGTGCCAGGCTTTTTTCGTTATACTTGACTTGAGTGGGTTGAGTCACTTACGTGATCTTCCTGTCTGGTTTTGCGTCCCCTCCAGCTTGTGCCGTGGAGGAGATCTTCGTGGGCTGTACTCAGCCTTGTCTCAGAGTAGTACTGTAAGTTGGTGTTCTGTTGATTTCCCTTTAGTGGTATGGGGGCTGTGCTTTGGCAGTATCTATGCTGCAGTAGTCTATATACCCGGGGGCTAGGATCAGTCTGTTCTATCTGGTGAAATTCTCCTGTCTTATCTGGTGTTCTGTGTGAACTTATGTATGCTCCCTCTAATTCTCCCATCTCTCTCTCTCACATCTCTCCCATCTCTTTCTGTCTTCCATCTCTCTCTCTCTCTCTCTAGGACCATGCCTCAGAACTACCTGGCCTGATGACTCCTTGCTGTCCCGTCCCCAGTCCACCTGGTCGTGCTGCTGATCCAGTTTCTACTGTTTTGCCGGCAGGTATGGAACCCTGACTTGTTCATCGGACGTGCTACCTTGTCCCGTACCTGCTGCTTTTGACCCTCTCTCTCCCTCTCTTTCTCTCTCTCTTCCTCTCTCTCTCCCTCTCTACCGCACCTGCTTTCTCAACCTCTGAATGCTCGGCTATGAAAAGCCAACTGACATTTGCTCCTGAGGTGCTGACCCGTTGTACCCTCTACAACCACTATGAGTATGATTTGACCATGCTGGTCATCTATGAACAGTTGAACATCTTGAAGAACGATCTGGCCTTAATGGCCATGTACTCTTATAATCTCCAACCGGCACAGCCAGAAGAGGATTGGCCACCCCTCGTGGCATGGTTCCTCTCTAGGTTTCTTCCTTGGTTCCTGCCTTTTATAGGGAGTTTTTCCTAGCCACCATGCTTCTACATCTGCATTGCTTGTTGTTTGAGGCTTTAGGCTGGGTTTACGTATAAGCACTTTGTGAGATCTGCTGATGTAAAAAGGGCTTATAAATAAATACATTTGATTGATGATTTATTGAATACTTTCTGAAGGTAGTGTACTTGCTGCAAACTCATAGTAAATTATTCAAAAATAAACACAAACTTCCTTGTGACCAACTGCCATTAAGTTAATCGGAAAATGCACAGTAACCTCAACCGCTTAAGGATCGTACCCTTTTTACCAATTTCCGCCTAAACTGATATACCCAAATCTAACTGCCTGTAGCTCAGGACCTGAAGCAAGGATATGCATGTTCTTGATACCATTTGAAAGGAAACACTTTGAAGTTTGTGGAAGAGGTTCAAACTGTAGAACCCAGTTCCTACATTTTAATATAAAAATGGGATTTTATCAAACAAAACTATGCTACATTTTATCTCGGGGACCCTCAGGATGACAAATCAGAGCAAGATTACTGAATGTAAGTATTTACCTTCAGCGGTGAATGTATCAAACCAGTTGCCGTGATAAAAGTGTTTTGTTGTTGTGCACTCTCCTCAAACAATAGCATGGTAATTTTTCAATGTAATGGCTACTGTAAATTGGAAACTGCAGTTAATTTAAGCTTTCTGCCCATATAAGACATGTCTATGTCCCGGACAGTTGGCTGTTTTTACAAAGTCATTCTAGTCACATTAGCGCACGTTAGCAACAACCGTCCTTGTTTCAGGGACACTGATCCTGTTGAGGTTCAGTGCAGCTCTTGATATTTATAAGCTATTACAAAGATTGCAGAACTGGAAGTAGACAAATGAGTTGCTCAACCTTTATCAATATAATGATGAAACCATTTAAACTCGTACAACATTTAGACCATGCCTGCAAATATGCTAATGAGTGCAGTAATGATTGTACCTTATATTGAATATATTGGGTAGAAAAATGTCCCAATATATTAGATTTTGCGCACATTTACCAATAAAGATAACGACCTGTACCATGTGAGTACCTAACAGTGTGTGCCATAAGCGCATCTGAAGTATCCTATAAGTATAACTGTAGAGCCTGTTATTGGTTCTACCTGGAACCAGAGGGTTCTTCATGAGATAGTTCTAAATGGAACCCCATTGGGACAAATGACAGAAACTTTTGTCCCAATATTCTAATATTTTTACAAATCTCCATTATACCTACAGACTCGGGGGTGTACAGGAAATTCAGGTCAATAGCAACTGAGAGGTTGTGAGTTCAAATCCCAAGTGAGGATCACTTCCAGGTTATCAGAATACAGAAGGATACTGTCCCTTACAGCAAAAATACCTTAATCCAACTTTGAAAATACAGCTGCTTTTTGAATATTTACCATATTTTCACTGCAACCAGTAGCCGGGACATTTTCAACAGTGTAATAAAGAACCCTCTGGTTCTAACAATGTAATGAAGAACCATACAAATAGTTATACAAAGGGTTATTCAAAAAAACGAAATAAAAATATTCTCCACAGCCCAAAAAAGGGTTCCCCTACAGCGACAAAATGAAGAACCCATTCTTGGTACTAACTACCCTCTCTTCTGAGAGTATACAGGTATAACTCAAAATGCATGTGACATTAAGGAATATGCTATTTTATCTCGTCTGACCTGCCCTCCTGTACTCGCCTCTCTACCTTTCTCCTCCACTCTCCCAAGTTGGCAGTCATGGGTATTTCATATAAGAACTTTGAAGTCTTGCTAAGAAAAAGTTCCTATTCTAGGTTGCTCTTTCACATAAACTACTCAAAAGCGACAGAGAATGCTAAACCTCTCTTAAAGGCAGCTTTCCACTCATCTCCCTCCCTGATTCTCACCAGATTGTAAGTGTTGCGGAGGTCCAGTTTGGTGAAGAATTTGGCCCCTTGAGCCAAGTCCAAGGCAGCGGACATCAGGGGTAGGGGGTAACGATTCTAGATCGTAATCCGGTTCAGCCCTCTGAAATCGATACAAGGACACAGGCCTCCATCCTTCTTACCCATGAAGAAGAAGCCTGCACCAGCTGGGGATGTAGAGTGGCGAATGAAACCTGCCTCTAGCGACTCCCGGATGTAATTGTCTATGACTGCTGCTTAAGGGGTCGAGAGGGAGTATATACGGCCCGGGGAGGTGTGGAGCTGGGTAGGAGTTCTATGGCACAGTCGTATGGACAATGGGGGGGAAGGGTGGCAGCTTGCCTCTTACTGAAGGCCTCCCGGAGGTCGAAGTATTCGGGAGGGTGAGCAAAGAAGCCTTGGTCTTCAATGGATGCAGAAGGACATGGCAAGGCTTTTGGTGGGGAAGGAATAGTGGGTTATGTAGCCCTAGACAGGGGTACCCTAGGATAAGGAGGTTTTCGGGCTTGGTCTGATATACCACCTGGCCGGAGCCAATGGGGCGTCCATCGAGGGCTTGAATCTGCAGAGGGATGGGACATTTCAAGCAGGAGATTTGTAATTTTCTGACGAAATATTGATTAATGAAATTAATGAAATCTGTGGCCCTGGAGTCCACTAAGGCTTGAATCTGGTGCTGACGGTTGTCCCAGTGGATGGTTGCGGGTAGTGTAGAGACAAATGGTGACTTGGTAGCCAGGGGGTAACTGCACAGCTCAACAGGGTCTCCCCTTGTCCTGGCGAGCCCTGGCATTTCCCGTCAGCTCTGGTCATGTAGCTCGGAGATGGCCGAGACCTCAGCAGGAAGAGGCAGCAGCCTTCACACATGTACCTTTCACGCTCCTATGGGCTCAGATGTATGCGTCGCAGCTGCATGGGCCCCTCAATGCTGCGTTCGGGGGACTTTGGGTGCTCAGGAAACCAGGATACTGGGATGGTGTCAAAAAGGCGCTTTCTCATGCTTTTCGGAGGCGGTTGTTGATCCTGATTGCCAGCGCCATCATGGACTCGAGGTCCTCTCCCAGTTCCCGAGAGGCCAGTTCATCCTTGACGGAGTTAGACAAACCCTGGTGGAAAGTGGTGACCAGGGCCTCCGTATTCCATCCACTCTCGGCGGTGAGGGTGCAGAACTCAATGGTGAAGTCAGCCACTGGCCAGGCCCCTTGGTGGATGTTGAACAGTTGGCTGGCCGCTTCTCGTCTGCCAACTGGGTGGTCGAAGACTCGTCGCATCTCTGGATGGTGGCTACTGTTCCCACACCGCTGTTGCCCACGCCCTGCCCGAGAGTCAAGAGATGATGTGGGCCATCATTGTCCGATCGGTGTGAAACAAGGAGGACTGTAGCTCGAACACCAGAGAACACTGAGTGAGGAACCCCTTGCATCCTCCCGGGTGGCCGTCATACTGCTCGGGGGCTGGGATCTAGGCTTCCCAGGGCAGGATTCCTGGAGGAACTATGGCGACGCCTGTAGCACTGGGCGATTAGACTTGGGCATTGGCTCCTCCTGGGATGAGGTTGGACTGTGGTTGGAGGGAGTCGGTAAGTCTCCGGAGGGTCTCTGATATTTGGGAGAGTTGTCCTTGCTGCCACCCCAGCAGTGCTCCATGGTGGGTTACAACATTCTTGATCTGGGTGATCTCTGCTGGGTCCATGTTTTGGCAGAAGCCTGCTGTGACGTGGTGAGGTGGGACCCAGGTGCAGAGAAGAGACCAGACGAGGAATCAGTGGTTAAGGATAAACGTAAATACTTTACTGATAAACAGTAGCCGCAGGATCACAGTACACTGGAAAAACAACAAACACTAAGTCTCGAAAACTCACTGATGAAACAAACGCACACGGTAAACAATTCACACTTCTGCAAAGGACACCAGAAAGCACACCTCTTTTAACAGGGAAATCATAACGAGTATTAGGACACATTTGAGTGTCATTAATGTATTGAAAAACTGTATGGTTGAAAGAGATGGGGCAAAAGAAGTAGCTAATAAGTCTGGCTGCACATCTGACTCGCTGACTTAATGCAAATTGAGAAATGATGTGACTAAATTCAACAAAAAGAAGACAAACCTGTTTTAAATGCCAAGATTGATGATATTAAGAATGTTGATAATGGCGCTGGAGGAGATGGCTGACGTTTTACGGTCCCTATCAATTGTGCTATTGTGTTTTTTTGCGTTTTTTGTCACTTATTTTGAACATAATGTTTCTGCCACCGTCTCTTTATGACCGAAAAGAGCTTCTAGATATCAGGACAGCGATTACTCACCCCGTACTGTAAGAATACTTTTTCTTTAACGAATCGTAAGCTAAGGATTTACTCCAGACACCCGACAAGGCCCTCACCCCAGTCATTCGCAGGAGAAAGAGACAGAGATATCAGCGACGTAGGTCTGGGTGCCTTGTAAGGATCCGACAGCGAGTGGGTAATCTGCCTTTACCATTGGTCCTATTAGCCAATGTACAATCATTAGATAATAAAACAGATGAGCTATGAGCACGTATATCCTACCAACGGGTTTTAAAAACTGTAATATTTCCTTATAGAAAACCAGAGTTTTATATTCTTTGTAACTGTCTATTTACCACCACTAACCGATGCTGGCACTAAGAACGCACTCAATGTGCTGTATTCGGCAATAAGCAAACAGGAAAGCAATCATCCAGAAGTGGCGTTCCTAGTGGCTGTGGACTTTAATGCAGGGAAACTTAAATTAGTTTTACCTCATTTCTACCAGCATGTTAAATGTGCAACCAGAAGGAAACAAACTGTAGGTCACCTTTACTCCACACACAGAGACGCGAACAAAGCTCCCCCTCACCCTCCATTTGGCAAATCTGACCATAATTATATCCTCCTGACTCCTGCTTACAAACCAAAACTAAAGCAGGATGCACCAGTGACTCGGTCAATACAAAAGTGGTCAGATGACGCAGATGCTAAGATACAGGACTGTTTTTCTAGCACAGACTGGAATATGTTCAGGGATTCTTCTGATGGCATTGAGGAGTACACCACATCAGTCACTGGCTTCATCAATAAGTGCATCGATGACATCGTCCCCACAGTGACTGTACATACATACCCCAACCAGAAGCAATGGATTACAGGCAACATCCGCACTGAGCTAAAGGGTAGAGCTGCCACTTTCAAGAAGTGTGACTCTAACCCAGAAGCTTATAAGAAATGTCGCTATGCCCTCCGACGAACCATCAAACAGGCAAAGCATCAATACAGGACCAAGATTGAATCTTTCTACACCGGCTCCATCGCTCAACGGATGTGGCAGGGTTACAAACTATTACAGACTACAAAGGGAAGCACAGCCACGAGCTGTCCAGTGACACGAGCCTACCAGACGAGCTAAATTACATTTATGCTCGCTTCGAGGCAAGTAACACTGAAACATGCAATGAGAACATCAGCTGTTCCGGACAACTGTGTGATCACGCTATCCGTAGACAATGTGAGTAAGACCTTTAAACAGGTCAACATTCACAAGGCCGCAGGGCCAGACAGATTACCAAGGACGTGTACTCCGAGCATGCGCTGACCAACTGGCAAGTGTCTTCACTGACATTTTCTACCTCTTCCTAGCGGAGTCTGTAATACCAACATGTTTCAAACAGACCAGCATAGTCCCTTTTCCCAAGAAAGCGATGGTAACCTGCCTAAATGATTACCGCCCTGTAGAACCCGCGTCGGTAACCGGGAAGTGCTTTGAAAGGTTGGTCATGGCTCACATCAACACCCTAAAGCCGAAAACCCTAGACACACTCCAATTGGTATACCGTCCCAAACAGATCCACAGATGACGCAATCTCAATTGCACTCCAAAACTGCCCTTTCCCACCTGGAAAAAAGGAACACCTATGTGAGAATGCTGTTTATTGACTACAGCACAGCGTTCAACACCATAGTGCCCTCAAAGCTCATTACTAAGCTAAGGACCCTGGGACTAAACACCTCCCTCTGCAACTGGATCCTGGACTTCCTGACGGGCCGCCCACAGGTGGTAAAGGTTGGAAACAACACATCCGCCACGCTGATCCTCAACAAGGGGGGCCCTTGGTCGGCCTAATCACTGACAATGATGAGACAGCCAATATGGAGGAGGTCAGAGACCTGGCCGTGTGCTGCCAGGACAACAACTTCTCCCTCAACGTGATCAAGACAAAGGAGATGATTGTGGACTACAGGAAAATGAGGGCCGAGCACGCCCCCATTCTCATCGACGGGCTGTAGTGGAGTAGGTTGAGAGCTTCACGTTCCTTGGTGTCCACGGTCCAAACACACCAAGACAGTCTTGAAGAGGGCACGACAAATCCTATTCCCCCTCAGGAGACTGAAAAGATTTGGCATGGTTCCTCAGATCCTCAAAAAGTTCTACAGCTGCACCATCGAGAGCATCCTGACTGGTTGCATCGCTGCCTGGTATGGCAATTGCTCGGCCTCCGACCGCAAGGCACTACAGAGAGTAGTGAGTACGACCCAGTACATCACTGGGTCCAAGCTTCCTGCCATCCAGGACTTCGCAGTGCTAGCTGCGCCACCAGAGTCTCTGGGTTCGCGCCCAGGCTGGGCTGGGTTCGCGCCCAGGCTCTGTCGCAGCCGGCCGCAACCGGGAGATCCGTGGGGCGACGCACAATTGGCATAGCGTCGTCCGGGTTAGGGAGGGTTTGGCCGGTAGGGAGGGTTTGGCCGGTAGGGATATCCTTGTCTCAGTATGTAAAAATGTAATAAAAATGTATGCACTCTACTGTAAGTCGCTCTGGATAAGAGCGTCTGCTAAATGACTAAAATGTAAATGTAAAATGTAGTCATAGACTGTTCTCTCTGCTACCGCACAGCACGCGGTACCGGAGCGCCAAGTCTAGGTCCAAGAGTCTTCTTAACAGCTTTTGTCCCCAAGCCATAAGACTCCTGAACATCTAATAAAAGGGCTACGCAGACTATTTTCATTGCCCCCCCTCTTTTACACTGGTGCTACTCTCTGATTATTATCTGTGTATAGTCACTTTAACTCTACCTACATGTACATATTACCTCAATTACCTCGACTAACCGGTGCCCCCGCACATTGACTCTGTACCGGTACTCTCTACGGAGCCTAGAAGAAGGTCTTTGTCCTCAGTCCTGGGGGGAAGCCAAAGTCATTCCGCTACCCAAGAGGGGTAAAGCGGCCTTTACTGATTCTAACAGCAGACCTATCAGCTTGCTGCCAGCTCTTAGCAAACTGTTGGAAAAAATGGTGTTTGAGCAAATGCAATGGTATTTCTCTGTAAACAAAATAACTGTCATGCTCGTCGTAATGAATAGACCAAGGCGATAGCGTGAGTAGAGTTCCACATATTTTTAATAAACCGAATCTCAACAAAACAAAACAAACAAGCACAAACGAAACGTGAAGCTACTGTTGTGCACTCAGGCAACTATCCGTAGACAAGATCCCACAAATAACCATGGGGAAATGGCTACCTAAATATGATCCCCAATCAGAGACAACAATAAACAGCTCCCTCTGATTGGGAACCATATCAGGCCACCATAGACATACAAATTCACCTAGATGACCCACCCAAGTCACTATCACGCCCCAACCAACACAGACAATAAACCGCTTACTATGGTCAGGGCGTGACAATAACAACAGACTTTAAGCATGCTTATAGAGAAGGGCACTCAACATGTACTGCACTGTCACAAATATCTGATGATTGTTTGAAAGAAAGTGATAACAAGAAGATTGTGGGAGCTGTACTGTTAGATTTCAGTGCAGCCTTTGATATTATTGACCTTAACCTTTTGTTGAAAAAACGTATGTGTTATGGCTTCGCAACCTCTGCCATATTGTGGATTCAGAGCAATTTATCTAATAGAACTAGAAGGGGTTTTCTTTAATGGCAGCTTCTATGTTGTTATACATGAAAAACATGGTGTATCGCAGGGCAGCTAAGAGCATTGTATTTGGTACAAATATTCCCTAAGTTCTAGACTGGAAATTAATGGTGTGGCTGTTGAACAAGTTGAGGAGACTAAATTACTTGGTGTTACCTTAGATTATAAACTGTCATGGTCAGAACATACAGATGCAATGGTTGTAAAGATGGGGAGAGGTCAGTTTTGTCTTATCTTGATTATTATCCAGTCGTGTTGTCGAGTGCTGCAAGGAAAGAACTAGTTACACTGCAGCTGGCCCAGAATTGAGAGGCACGTCTTGCTCCTCATTGTAATCAGAGGTCTGATATAAATACTATGCATGCCAGTCTCTCTTGGCTAAAAGTTGCGGAGAGACTGACTGCATCACTTCTTGCTTTTATAAGAAACATTAAAATCCCAAAATGTTTGCATAGTCAACTTACACATAGCTCTGACACACACACACTTACCCCACCAGACATGTCACCAGGGGACATTTCACAGTCCCCAAATTCAAGAAAGCTTACAGTATTATATAGAGCCATTATTACATAGTACTTCGTTCCATCTCATATTGCTCAAATAAGCAGCAAACCTGATTTAAAAAAACAGATAAAGCAACACCTCACGGCACAACACCTCTTCCCTATTTGAACTAGATCGTTTGTGTGTATGTATTGATACAGTTGAAGTCGGAAGTTTACATACACTTAGGTTGAAGTCATTAAAACTCGTTTTTCAACCACTCCACACATTTCTTGTTAACAAACTATAGTTTTGGCAAGTCGGTTAGGACATCTACTTTGTGCATGACACAAGTACATTTTCCAACAATTTTTTACAGGCAGATTATTTCACTTATAATTCAATGTATCACAATTCCAGTGGGTCAGAAGTTTACATACACTAAGTTGACTGTGCCTTTAAACAGCTTGGAAAATTCCAGAAAATGATGTCATGGCTTTAGAAGCTTCTGATATGCTAATTGACATGATTTGAGTCAATTGGAGGTGTACCTGTGGATGTATTTCAAGGCCTACCTTCAAAACTCAGTGCCTCTTTGCTTGACATCATGGGAAAATTAAAAGAAATCAGCCAAGACCTCAGATTTTTTTTTGGACCTCCACAAGTCTGGTTCATCCTTGGGAGCAATTTCTAAATGCTTGAAGGTACCACGTTCATCTGTACAAACAATAGTACACAAGTATAAACACCATGGGTGTGTTTATACCGCTCAGGAAGGAGACGCGTACATTGGTGTGAAAAGTGCAAATCAATCCCAGAACAACAGCAAAGGATCCTGTGAAGATGCTGGAGGAAACAGGTACAAAAGTATCTATTTCCATAGTAAAACAAGTCCTATGTCGACATAACCTGAAAGGCCGCTCAGCAAGGAAGAAGCCACTGCTCCAAAACCGCCATAAAAAAAGCCAGGGTTGCGACTGCACATGGGGACAAAGACTGTACTTTTTGGAGAAATCTCTTCTGGTCTGATGAAACAAAAATAGAACTGTTTGGCCATCATTATGTTTGGAGGAAAAAGGGGGAGGCTTGCAAGCAGAAGAACACCATCCCAACCGTGAAACACAGGGGTGGCAGCATCATGTTGTGGTGGTGCTTTGCTGTAGGAGGGACTGTTGCACTTCACAAAATAGACGGCATCATGAGGTAGGAAAATGATGTGGATATATTGAAGCAACATCTCAAGACATCAGTCAGGAAGTTAAAGCTTGGTCGCAAATGGCTCTTCCAAATGGACAATGACCCCAAGCATACTTCCAAAGTTGTGGCAAAATGGCTTAAGGACAACAAAGTCAAGGTATTGGAGTGGCCATCACAAAGCCCTGACCTCAATCCTATAGAAAATTTGTGGGCAGAACTGAAAAAAGCGTGTGTGAGCAAGGAGGCCTATAAACCAGACTCAGTTACAGCAGCTCTGTCAGGAGGAATGGGCCAAAATACACCCAACTTAGGGTGGGAAGCTTGTGGAAGGCTACCTGAAACGTTTGACCCAAGATAAACAATTTAAAGGAAATGCTACCAAATACTAATTGAGTGTATGTAAACTTCTGACCCACTGGGAATGTGGTGAAAGAAATAAAAGCTCAAATAAATAATTATCTCTACTATTATTCTGACATTTCACATTCTTAATATAAAGTGTTGATCCTAACTGACCTAAGACAGGGAATTTTTACTAGGATTAAATGTCAGGAAGTGTGAAAAACTGTGTTTAATTGTGTTTGGCTAAGGTGTATGTAAACTTCCGACTTCAACTGTATGTTACGTGTGCCTTTAAAAAAGATATGTAGTTCTGTCTTCTCTATTAATGTTCTCTATTATGTCAAGTTTCATGTTTTATGTGGACCCCAGGAAGAATAGTTGGGGATCAGCTATCGGGGATCCTAATAAAATACCAAATTAACAAAAATAAGTACCAGCTTGTCAGGATGGGTTATGTACTATATAAGTACACATTAATTACAAGTAAGTACCCCTCAAGACACACTTAATTTTATGTAGCTAAATCCTGTGTAACACCTAGTCATTATGTTCTACTTATGCAGATATTACATGTACTCTGTGGTGTACTTGTGGGTTTATTGTAAACTCTACCAAGTTAACCCAGTTTGTACACTTTTTGGGGGCAAGTGCTAGCAACAACATTGAGTAGAGATTTTGAGTGCGCACGGGTAGGTAATTAGAGCCCAGTGAGCCTCCAACCTTTGTAATCCCAGACACCCAGTGTATCCGTCCAATCTTGTGACAGAAGAAAGAAACTAAACACAAACACATTTGTGAATTTTGTGGTAACCTGCCCATTTGTAACAAGCTTGGTAACAAGCATTTGTTGTTACACCTCTATAATTACAGACTGCAATTACCATCAGTTACATATTGTTATTACAGTGTAACTATGAGTTATTACAATTAACTACAATACTTGTTATTGTAATTACACATGTAGTTACACTGTAATAAGGACCTCTTAAAATGAAGTGTTACCGAACTTTATACTCTCGCTAAGAAGAAGTCCCTGTGCTAGGTTTCTCTCTCACAAAAACTACTCAAGAGCAACTGAGAAAGAGGGCGCGTAAGTACAACCTAATAGCTCTCTAATACTCTACAATAAGTGGGAATATCACCTAATGGATGTTCAAGGACCCGTGCCTGGCCCTCCTCTACTCAAATCAAATGTCTTCTCTTCGCATCTCCTCAACTCGGCTGTCCTCTCCTCGCCTCACCTCACTTTCAAATGACATCCTTGTCGATTAGATGTTGTTGTTGTTGTTTTTCATTAGGCTATTACATCCGGAACCATGTGGTCCATCTACTGGACACTCATCGACAATATGGACACATATATAAAATAATCTGAGGTAAAAGATAAAAGGTAGAATGTAAAAAAAAATTAAGATAATTCAAGTGTACATTCTCAAAGTGTCCATAGAATCCCCAAATTACCTGTTGAAATGCCCTTTAGTCTGTTGAGACACTTTGAAGTTGTTTATTTCAACTATTATTCCCCCAACAAGGTTGCACCACTTTGTATATGTGACATGCATCAATAAGGTTATGAAATAATCCATTCCCCTGTTGACAGTGAAAACTGAATCGATCTTTGTGGCTTTTCCCCACCAGTCTGACAAACACAGTTAATCCTGGCCTCCATCTTTCTGCTCCTACCTACGTCTACCCCCACACTGAAATGTTGACTCTCCCTCTCCTCTAAGATTAGGAAACTGTTCCATGTCAGCCAGTAATCTCACTGTACACCATCTTGATTTTGCTGTGATTTCACAACGGGAGAGATTTGGTTGTCATTACTGCTTAGTAACTGGATATTACTGTAGAACAGAAAATAAAATGGTTTATTATGACTTCGCGAAGCCAATGGTAGAATCCCAAAAATAAGCTATGTACTGTACAATACCATATACGGTGCCCTCAGAAAGTATTCACACCCTTTGACTTTTTCAAGATGTTGTTGTATTACAGCCTGCATTTTAAACTGATAAATTTAGATTTTGTGTCTTAGGACAAAAAGAAACGGAATAGAGCTAAGCACAGGCAAAATCCAACAGATCCAACAGACACTGGGAGACAAATTCACCTTTCAACAGACAATTACCTAAAACCAACCAAGGCCAAATATACACCGGAGTTGCTTACCAAGACAACATTGAATGTTCCTGAGTGGCCTAGTTACAGTTTGAAAGTCTATGCCAAGACATGAAAATGGCTATCTTGCAATGATCACCAACCAACTTGACAGAGCTTGAAGAGTTTTTAAAAGAATAATGGGAAACTATTGTACAATCCAGATGTGCAATGCTCTTAGAGTCTTACTTAGGACATCTCACAGCTGTGATCTCTGCCAAAGGTGATTCTAACTTGTATTGACTCAGGGGGTTAAATACTTATCTAATCAAGATACATTTGTGTTTTATTTATCACCCAAAAAATGTCAATAAATCTTCCACTTTGACATTACAGAGTATTTTCTGTACATCGCTGACAATTTGTTTTACAATTAAAGCCATTTTAATTGAATTATTGCAAGCTATAGAAGCATGCTGGAGTCTTTTTTTGTTGCTAGTCTTTAAAAAAAAAAGTTTTATTGGTATGTAACTGTTATGAAAGATGTATTGCCAATTTTGTTTTGTATTTAAACGCCACTTTAAACGTGTACATGACACCGCGACAACATTTCCCCATGGGGACAATAAAATCAGTAAGTAAGTCTGGTCAAGTGGTAGTGCCGCTGACTCTGGTCCACATATCGCCCCATAGGCGCTGGTTCGATCTGCCACTTTCCTCTCTATGTCCCAGTCCCATCTGTCTCCACTGTAATGTATTTAATCTCTTAACCCCAAATGGCCGCTTGCCAAACACTTCCAAACCTGGCTAATCAACTTAAAAAGATCCCCCAGTCAGCTGAAACCAATTCCCAAGCAAAGAAGTAGGGATAGAATATTCTGTCACATTTCACTCTGTTGCTGTGTTGCATCAATGATGTGACAAACAAATCATAATCCTCATATTGAAAGTCAGGGAATGTTTTTGGTCTTTATGTTAATGAGGGCCTTCTCTCCCAAGCTGATTGATGAGTGTCCCATGACAAGGTTTACTCTTTATAACTACAACTCATTGATTTGCATTATGAATCCCCCTTGTTAGGTTTTCATTGTGTTACTTCACCTACGGTCTCAGCTTATCACTGTAAAGTGCCAACTGTCTGGGGGTCAACTGCTACTTTTAGAGCATCGGATATAGAACCTACTCTGGGACATTACCTTAACAGAATGAGAGACTGGGGCCTGTAAAAGCGTATCAGGTTAGAAGTGCTGATTTATGGTCAGGTCCTCCCTATTCATAGAATCGTATTCCGCTACCTTTTGTGAATACAATCCCAGAGATAGAGAAACCACCAGAGTTGACTACTTTCTGCAATTAAGGCAATATCAAAAGTAAGATCATTTTAGATCAGCTACATATTAGTGTTCTGGTATCAAAACAAAGGGAGGAGGTCCTGTTCATACCAGCTCTCTGCATCCTGTTCAACTGGATGTTGGGCTCGGACAGAATCTCCTTGAGTGAGCGCAGCCCTCTGCGGTACCACTTCTCAGCAGTTTTGGGTCCAACCCCGAACACACTGGTGAACAGCTGGCAAGAAAACATTGATGTACTCAAAATAACATGTTGTCAGATGGGATCTCTTTGGGGGGGAGGAATTACTGGTATAGGTTCTATTTAAGTCTTGCTGGCAGCATTTGTATGGTGTATAAAATAATAATTTGGCGGAAATGTACAGCAAATTAAACTATGGTCTCTATAGCTTCAAAATAATTTCACAATAAAATGGAAAAGAGTTCCTTTTGATCCACTCACCTTAAGTGCTTGATATCGTTCATCACTCTGTACCTCTTCAACTTTAAAGGAGCGGCCAAATATAAGGATCTCCTGTAAAAAAATAAAATACAATTGACTACATTACTATGTTGATTTTTCCTTCCAAACTTCTGTTGAGTCCTTTATGGTTTTTCCCAAAAAACACTTCTATAGCTTATTGCTCTTCATTTTAGAAAAAATGTATTATTTATTTTTTATTATTTAACCTTTATTTTATCAGGGAGACATTCTGAGACCAAGGTTTCTTTTACAGATAAGACCTGAAGTACAGAAATTACAGAAAATATATGCATCGAAATATAAATACAAAACGCAAACAGAAAGAAAAACACAATCATAAAAAACAAGCGCATTCATCAGTAATAAGGTCCTCAATCAGCTTTCTGAATTGCCCTAGAGGCACCAACACATCAAATTTAACAACATTTTGAAGATTTGTACATAATTTGTGGAACAGAAAACTAAAAGCTGATTTCCTAAAAGGAATTTCCAGAGTTAGCCATCCCCGAGACCAGACAAGTCTAAAGTTTAGTAATCATTTAAGGTAGGTACAGTGGGAGTTTTTGTAAAAGGGCTTTAAACATGAAAACATAGCAATGTATCAACCTACGTGACATCAAAGAGGGTTAACCAACTTTCTGGTAGAGAATGCAGTGATGAGTACTAAAATTGTCACCCGTAATAAAGCGCAGTGCGCTATGATAAACTGCATCTAGCAGCTTTAATGAAGTGGCAGATGTGTTCATATAGATGATGTCGCCATTGTCTAGGACCGATAGGAACATCGACTGAATAATCTGCTTTCTACTATTTAGCGAGAGGCAGGACCTATTTCTATTGAAGAAGCACATTTTTATTCTCAGCTTATTAACTAACTCATCAATATGCTTTTTAAAAGACAGCTTTTCATCTATCCAGATGCCCAGATATTTGTAAGCAAGGACATGATCAATATGAACACCATCCAAAGTTGTTTAAATCATCAGAGTTATTTATATGAGCTTTAGAGAACAACATATACAGTGCCTTCAGAAAGTATTCATACCCCTTAACGTATTCCACATTTTGTTGGTTTACAGCCTGAATTCAAAATGAATTAAATATTTTTTCCCACCCATCTATACACAATACACCATAATGAGAAAATTAAAACATGTTTTTATAAATGTTAGCAAATGTATTGAAAATGAAATATATAAATATTTAATTTACAGACTTATTCACACCCCTGAGTCAATACATTAGAAAATCCCCTTTGGCAGCGATTACAAATGTGAGTCTTTCTGGGTAAGTCTCTAAGAGCTTTCCACACCTGGATTGTGCAACATTTGCCCATTATTATTTAAAAAGTTATTCAAGCTCTGTCAAATTGGTTGTTGATCATTCAGGACTTGCGATAGATTTTCAAGTAGATCCTTAAGAGTCTATTGACGCACCCCATCAAAATCTGTCCATCCTTAAGAGTCTATTGGTGCACCTTCAGTTTAAGCGAGAGATATCAGTTTTTTTGCCTGCCTTCTGCATCTGCGGTGGAAAGTGACCGAGCTACATTGGTGTTTGTCAGATCATGGAACATCCCGAAAATCGGTCTTCTCACAAAAACGTCTGTAGCGTCCCAACGGTTTGGGCTACAAACTATTATGACCACTCTATGGAAAGGGGAGACGAGTGTCACAGGACTCATCTGAAGGTAACCCATACAAACATATGGAAGTATGGAGGTAGTTGTGTGCCAACAAAAATAAAGGGTTAAATATGTGTCCAAAAAAACAAAAATATTTCCTGAGCTTTCTTATATCTCCTAGGTGTAGAATCAATCAATCAATCAAATGTATTTATAAAGCCCTTTTTACATCAGCAGATGTCACAAAGTGCTACACAGAAACCGAGCATAAACCCCAATCAGCAAGCAATGGAGGTGTAGAAGTACGGTGGCTAGGAAAAACTCCCTAGAAAGGCAGGAACCGAGGAAGAAACCTAGAGAGGAACCAGGCTCTGAGGGGTGGCCATTCCTCTTCTGGCTGTGCCGGGTGGAGTGTACATGGCCATAAGAGTACATGGCCATTTAAAGCCAGATTGTTCTTCAAGATGTTCAAACATTCATAGATGACCAGCAGGGTCAAATAACAAAAACAGCAGTTGTAGAGGGTGCAACAGGTCAGTACCTCAGGAGTAAATGTCAGTTGGCTTTTCATAGCTGATCATTAAGAGGTCGACCCTTCAAAGCCTTTTTATTTATATTTTGACTGTCTTTCTTGCCATTTATGAATGTGTTATTCAATGTGTTTCTATTGGCTATAGTAGTAAAGGCCAAATTCAAACATGTTTTTATATACTGTTTTTATACCTGAAGGGGTCGTGAAATTCAAAATCAAAAAGCTAAATGATCCATGGTATGACCATCTTAAAGCAATTCCATATGTTAACTTCGTACCCCCTAGGTTTTCCTCTAGGATTTTGCCTGTGCTTAGCTCCATTCCGTTTATTTTTAATCATGAAAAACTCCCTAGTCCTTAACAATTACAAGCATACCCATAACATTACGCAGCCACCACTATGCTTGAAAATATAGAGAGTGATATACAGCGATGTGTTGTATTTTATTTGCCCTAAACATAACACTTTGTATTCAGGACAAAAAGTTAATTAGTGCCGTGTTGCAAACAGGATGCATGTTTTGGAATATTTGTATTCTGTATTCTTTTCACACTGTCAATTAGGTTATTATTGTGCAGTAACTACAATGTTGTTGATCTATCCTCAGTTTCTTCTATCACAGTTTCAAAGTCAATATTGGCCTCATGGTGAAATCCCTGAGTGGTTTCCTTCCTCTCCAGTAACTGAGTTAGGAAAGATGACTGTATCTTTGTAGTGACTGGGTGTATTGATATACCATCCAAAGTGTAATGAATAACGCCACCATGCTCAAAGGGATATTCAATGTCTGCTTTTTTTAGCCATCTACCAATAGGTGCCCTCCTTTGCGAAGCATTGGACAACATCCCTGGTTTTTGTGGTTGAATCTGTGTTTGAAATTCACTACTCGACTGAGAGACCTTACAGATAATTGTATGTGTGGGGTACAGAGATGATGTAGTCATTCAAAAACCATATTAAACACCATTATTATATACATAGTGAGTCCATGCAACATACTATGTGACTTTTTCAGCACATTTTTACTCCTGATCTTATTTAGGCTTGCCATAAAAAAGGGATTGAATTCTCAAGACCTATCAGCTTTTCATTTGTAATTAATTTGTAAAAATTTCCAAAAACATAATTCCACTTTGGCATCATTGGGTATTGTGTGTAGTGACAAAACAACTAAATGTAATCCATTTTAAATTCAGGCTGTAACACAACAAAATGTGGAAAAAGTCAAGGGGTGTGAATACTTTGAAGGCACTGTACTTAGTTTCACCTGCATTCAAAACTCATTTCAGGTCAATTACTTTTTTCTGTAATACAATTAAGACATACTATAATCATACATAGCAGTATAATCGGCATACAAGTGCAGGTTACGATTTTCCCATATTGGTATTGTAAACAGTAAAAAGTAAAAAGTACAGGGCTCAGAATTGACCCCTGCAGGACACATTTTATTTTGTCTAAAAAAACGGATTTAACACTATCAGTAGATACACATTGAATTCTATCTGTTAAGTCATTTTTAAACCAGTTACATTTAGCCGAGTCTAGGCCAATGGAGGATACCCTCTGCATTATCAATGAGTGATCAACTGTATTGAAGGCCTTTGACAGGTTCATTTAAAGGGCAGCACAATGGTGCCTATTATCCATACAGTTAACCACATCATTTATACCTAGGGATGCAGCCGAGATAGTCTTACGACCTGGTGTAAAACCCAACTGATGTACATTTAGAATATATTTCAAAAATAGGAACAATCTTAGCTGAGAATGAATTGAGGATTCTAATATCTTAGCTAGGCAACAAAGTTTAGAAATAGGCCATTAATTACTTAGGTCACAAGGGTCACCACCTCTGTGAAGAGGGAGTACATGGGCCACCTTCCAAGCCTAGGTGATAGTACCAGATATAATTGTCAGGTAAAAAGTATGGGTTAATGATACAGCAATTAGGGGGGCAGAGAGCTGAAGCAAAAAATGGATCAAGCATATCAGCCCTAGCTGATTTTTTAAAACTTTAATCTTAAGCAAGGCATCTAGCACATCACAGGTAGTAAATTGTTGAAATGAAAACAAAGATTCACTAGAAGTTGGCGGGTTAACCGTCAAGTAAGCTAGAGGCGGGCAGAGGGAAGAGCAATTGATTGACTGACCAGGGTCAATTAAACCACAGTTTCTCTCAAATAAAAAGGCTACCGAGATAAAATGATGATTAAAAGCATCACTTATCCCATTCTCAGTTATGATGCCAAAGTCAGACAGAACTTGTATGCTTCAGTGCATATACTGTCCAACATTTTGAAGGATCACAAGCAGAGTCAGAGATAGAGCTTAAAAGTAGCTTGATTTAGCTTTCTTAATCGAGATAGTAAATCTGTTTCTCAGTTGTCTGAAAGATTGCCAGTACAATTTTCCTTGCTTTGGCTCAGGCGAGATTTCTTATCTCAATGAGCTGAGATAGCTCTGAAGAAAACCAAAGGTTAGATCTATCTTTGACTCTGGTTAAGGGTGCCTTGAATTTTAAATACATCACAGACAGTGTCACCAGCAAAGCACCTCCACACCATCACTCCTCCTCCATGCTTCACGGTGGGAACCACACATGTGGAGATCATCTGTTCACTTATTCTGCGTCTCACAAAGACACAGCGGTTGGAACCAAAAAGCTCACGTTTGGACTCATCAGACCAAAGGACAGATTTCCACTGGTCTAATGTCCATTGCTCATGTTTCTTGGTCCAGGCAAGTCTCTTCTTATTGGTGTCATTTAGTAGTGGTTTCTTTGCAGCAATTCGACCATGAAGGCCTGATTCACGCAGTCTCCTCTGAACAGTTGAAGTTGACATGTGTCTGTTACTTGAACTCTGTGAAGCATTTATTTGGGCTGCAATCTGAGGTGCAGTTAACTTTAATTAACTCATCCTCTGCAGCAGAGGTAACTCTGGGTCTTCCTTTCCTGTGGCGGTGCTCATGAGAGCCAGTTTCATCATAGCGCTTGATGGTTTTTGCAAATGCACTTGAAGAAACTTTCAAAGTTCTTGAAATTTTCCGGATTAAAATAATGATGGACTGTCATTTCTTTTTGCTTATTTGAGCTGGTCTTGCCATAATATGGACTTGGTCTTTACTAAATCGTGATATCTTCTGTATACCACTACCTTGACACAACACAACTGATTGTCTCAAACTCATTAAGAAGGAAAGAAATTCCACAAATGTACTTTTAACAAGGCACACCTGTTAATTGAAATGCATTCCAGGTGACTACCTCATGAAGCTGGTTGTGAGAGAATGCCAAGAGTGTGCAAAGCTGTCATCAAGGCAAAGGGTGGCTACTTTGAAGAATCTCAAATCTCAAATATATTTTGATTTGCTTAAAACTTTTTTGGTTACTACATGATTCCATATTTTTTAATCCATAGTTTTGATGTCTTCACTATCATTCTTTAATGTGGAAAATAGTCAAAGTAAAGAAAAACCCTGGAATGAGTAGGTGTGTACAAACTTTTGACTGGTACTGTACTTCAATGTCTCTTTTAATCATGTTTCCAAAATAACCAGAATGTCAATTGTGTCCATTTTAGCCCAAACCCCTAGGATATTTAAAGTCAGAGGGGGTATTCAGCTAATTCCCATAAGAGCTAACAGGCATAGAGGAGTTTATGCTGCAGCTATTTATTGAGTGAGCTGAGACTTTGCCAAGGTCCAACCACGTGAGAGCAAAGCAGACTGAGCATTCGACAGACCTCCCCCAAGTTGCTGGATGCTGGGGATGGGGCGGGAAATGGGTGAGCAGTGTTGGCAGAGCTCAGTCCACCCTGATGAAGCTCCTGCCAATTGAGTGGAGCTGCTGCAGGGGACCGGATTTTCTTCCGATGCTCCATTCTGTGGCTCCTGTTGCAGGGTTGGGACTGCCATTCGAGGCAGGAGTGTTCCAGGCCTATCCTGGGGATGGGAGTAGGGAGGGTAACCAGAACTAGCCTGTGAGCGAGGTTGTGTGGGAATCGAGGAGGGTGGTATGGAGGGTAGTGGCACTGGGAAAGCTCCAAACCCTCAGCATATGAGGGCTGATTATATGAATGATACATGTATCTCAGTTGGTAGAGCATGACGCTTGTAACGGCAGGGTAGTGGGTTCCATTCCCGGGACCACCCATACATAAGAATGTATCCACGCTTGACTGTAAGTCGCTTTGGATAAAAGCATCTTCTAAATGGCTATGTGACTGATACATGGTGTGGACTGCGTCGTGTGGTGCACTATCCTCAACAGTCTTTTGCCAGACCCTAGGTTGTGGTCGGTGCTGTGTAGAGCTGGGCTGAGTTGAGGTGGGCCTGGTCTGGGGCAGTGTTGCTGGCTGTTCTCCAGTCTCTGTGAAGCACCACTGGAGGCATGTCTAAAGGAGTGTCCGACTTGTCTCAGGAAGTTGTTAGCTGGTCTGCTGCTCCTGTGGGGTGAGGTGGACTGGGCACCCAGAGAAGCAGGCTCTTTGAACAAGTGTGTATTATCATACAGTCAGTCCAGAATAAGGGTGGGATGGTGGGCCAATTTTACATTTGGCCATTTAGCACAATCCCGGGAGAGGCTGGCATTTATACTTTCGATCGTGGCAGGGTGAAAATCTCTCCTCCGGAGAAGGGTGGACATTACAATCCTGGCATCTGGGAAGGTGGTAGAGGACCTCTCCATCACCCTTGAAAGTGATGTGGCCACCTTTTCCTGTTGAGCCTGCAAGTCATTGGTTCCAGTATGCACAATGACAAGGCTCGGTGAGCCAAGCTGGGCCACTGTATGTAAGATGTGGGGCACCACAACTTAGCCACCACCCTATTTAAAAAAAAGTTAATGCTCATTCATTCATTTTCCATTGGAGTCCATCGTCAAAACAATGTCAGGCTTCTTCTCGGGCCTGTGGAGGATGGCAGGAGTGGGAGCAATCACAGGCCGTGAGAATGGGGTGGATGGGGTCAGCTGGGTTGGTGGATAGGTTGATTGGGTTGGCTTAATGTTTGGGACGGTTGATGGGTCCTTGTTCAACAGTTTGCTAGGTTCTAGGTTTTTACTGGACTCTTTTAGGAGTGGATGTTTGTAGCTGACTAATTTCTGCCTTAGGTCCTGGAGATGGCTTATATTGACTGTGGTGGACAGTTCCGCTCGTATTCTGCGTACTTCAATCCTGAGAGACTGGTTGCCCTCCTCAATGCACCTGATAGCATAATGCAACTAACGCATTTCATCCCTATGCTGACGCACCAGGCTGATCTCCTCTTCTGAAATGCTGTGATACTGCAAGTGTCACATGTAAGAGTGGCATGCTGAGGGCTATGTCTCCTGCAGGGAAGGAGAGGGACACTGGGGACAACATCCTGGGACACAAAGGAGGTGTTGTAGGCAGTTTTGGTGGAGAGGTTTTGAGTTTGGTAAATGGACAAATGTATCCAGACTAGACTCCGAAACTTGAACCATCACAGTGCCGTAATTACAATATTAATGTTACATTTGAGGGTGGAATCAATGTATAACTGCTTTATTGTCCTGTTTTCTGACATTTTAAGTGCATTATTGGCCTTGTGGAGAGCTGTGTGCCAAACATTGGGATCATCCGTGTAGAACGGAAGGCCTCCTTTGATTCCTTGTTCACTTTTAGGATGAAGTCTACCCTCAACTGGTCACATATAATAAAATAATAACACATATAAAAAATGCAATTTAAGGAGGAGCTCTTCTTAAGTCTTGCTGCTCATGGAATTTGTTTCTAGGAGTACTTAAAGTACCCCTCTGATACTCATTTCCATTCCTATTATAGAAATAATAGCTTTGGTATAGTAAAGCATCGGATTAATTCCGGTTTTATAGCTGTAATGAAAAGCTCAGGGTGTAATTTTACACAGCTCCGACTGTTTGTTTTGAACAGGCTTTGTTGCCGGGCCTAATAGCGTTCTCCTCTCCAGGGAGCACAACTCATTTGCTGGTCACATTTTAAGTGTCTCCATATCACATTTATCAAAGATGTAAAAGCAGTAGGCACCAAGGCGCTGCTTAGGGTGTAGGATAAAAAAGTCCAAACAACATCACAGTTATGTAATAGTAGCATCATTGGACATCTCAGAGGACACAACTATCGGAGAAGCGTTTATTTAAAAAAAAAAGTGAGGTTCTGCTGTAATTTGTTGTCATCTGCTTCAACTCTGTTTCAACTGTGTGTGTGTATGAAAAAAGACTACAAAGCAGTATTTTGGTTTACTTTACTATTTTAACAAGGAACAGCAGCTAAAGCAGAGTAGACTTTTCTGCCTTGAGTCCACTGCTCAACACAGGAGGTTGGTGGCACCTTAATTGGGGAGAACAGGCTCATGGTAATATCTGGAGCGGAATCAGTGGAACGGTATCAAATACATCAAACACATTTGTTTCCAGGTGTTTGATACCAATCCATTTGCTCCGTTCCGGCCATTATTATGAGCCGTTCTCCCCTCAGCAGCCTCCAATGCTGCTCAATGATGCATCTCCCCACTGGTTTTCAACCCTCAAGCCAAGGCCAAACCTCCTCAGCTCCAGCGGAATACTGCTCCGACTCTACGTTCGTCATGGGTTTGCAACACACACACACACAACACACACACACACCACACAACACACCACACACACACCACACACACACACACACACACACACACACACCACACACACACACACACACACACACACACACACAACACACACACCAATTGTTCATCAACGACCACGGCCTCAGTGCTCACTAAGCTACTATTCATCTCAGTGGTCTTAGATTTTTCCCCTCTGATGTTCCACTCAACAATACTCAACTCAGCGGTTGCTTACTGAGTGCACTCCAATGTCCACGCACCTGTGAAACGTTTGGGCTTCACTCTGTTTATTTTACACTGGTGTGTGTGTGTGTGTGTGTGTGTGTAGTGTGTGTGTTGTTTGTGTGATGTTGTGTGTGTGTGTGTGTGTGTGGGTTTGTGTGTGTGGTGGGTGGGTGTGTGTGTGTGTGTGTCTGTGTGTGTGTGTGTGTGTGGTGTTGTGTGTGTGTGTGTGTGACTGAATTTATGCAGTGGAGCTGATGTTACCTCCATGACAGCCTTGGTGTGCTCACCCAGGCAGGGGAGGCCCTGGATGGCCCCCAGACAGTGCACTGCTGATGGCAGACTCTTCAGGACTGAGGCTGCTCGCCGGAATGCCAGACATGGACCCTTACTTTCATTGAACTCAGAATTCTCCGCCAGCTCCTCCAACACATCCTAAAGAGGAGGGGACGGGGGGAGGGAGAGAAAGAGACAGAAATAGAGAGAGAGAGGAGAGAAAGAGAGAGAGGCACAATGAAAGGAGAGGGAAATATAAATATGTAAATGCAAAATAACGATGGAAAAGCAAACACAAAATAATTATAGTATGAGGTCAGAGAAATATAGGGAAAGGAAAGAAAATAAAAACAAATTGAGATATAGTGAGAGGAAAGAGAGAGCGAGAGAGAGAGCGAGAGAGAGAGAAAGAGAGAAAAACAGACAGAGAGAGAGAGAGCGAGAGAGATGTGTCAGGTGTGCAATCACACGTCAGATGCATTGACCTGTGGTGGCAGTTAGACAGGGATCGGAGCACACAATCCCCCTCTCCCTTTCTCCTTCCCCTCTACCTCTTCCCCCCATCCATCTCTCTCCCCGCCGTGGTAGACCCCGACACACAGGCCTCTTCCGTATGACCGCACAGCGATATTTGGGTCGGTGTGCGCCGGAGAGGAACCTGTCATTTTCCACTTGTTCACAACAGGCTCCCTAGGGGCCTGCGATGCTGCTGTGGACTTTCCTCTCTGAAGCAACATGGTGGTTCAACGAAAGGAAAGAACAACTGTCAGGAGTTTTCAATTTTGTTTTTTTCAACAGAAGGATATTGCCAGGAGGGAGAGAGTGAGGGTTTTATGCATGAGCAGTCCCAGAGGACACCATGTTCCGGGGAAGAGAAGCTTCCTTACTCACTGAGCAGTCTCAGAGGACACCGTGTTCAAGAGAAGAGAAGCTTCCTTCTGCTCTGCATTGATATACAGTACAGTAAAGTACAGACTAATGGTAAATGTAGGGATGTACAGTATATTAAGCATATTATGCAGATAGAATAAACATACGTGGCTGATAAAAAAATATGTAGGCAATTAATGACTTGAAATACAGAATGCAATGCGTTTTGTAATAAAAATATAGAGTGTTTGGTCCAAAAAATAAGACAAAATATCTAAGAAAAAATTATATATAAAAAATCTACAAAATATATATTATATATACTGAACAAAAATATAAATGCAACATATAAAGTGCTGGTCCCATGTTTCATGAGTTCTCTCAAATTTTGTGCACAAATTTGTCTACATCCCTGTTAGTGAGCACTCTCTCGTCTCCTTTGCCAAGATAATCCATCCACCTGACAGGTGTGGCATATCAAGAAGCTGATAAAACAGCACGATCACTACCACAGGTGCACCTTGTACTGGGGACAATAAAAGGCCACTCTAAAATGTGCAGTTTCATCACACAACACAATGCAACAGATTGGAATGCTGACTGCAGGATTGTCCACCAAAGCTGTTGCCAGAGAATTTCATGTTCTTTTCTCTCATACATAAGCCGGCTCCAACGTAGTTTTAGAGAATTTGGCAGTACATCCAACCGGCCTCACAACCGCAGACCATGTGTAACCACAACAGCCCAGGACCTCCACATCCGGCTTCTTCACCTGCAGGATTGTCTGAGACAGCCACCCGGACAGCTGATGAAATTGAGGAGTATTTCTGTCTGTAATAAAGCCCTTTTGTGAGGAAAAACAAATTCTGATTGGCCGGGCCTGGTTCCCTAGTGGGTGAGCCTATGCCCTCCCAGGCCCACCCATGGCCTGCCTAGTGATGTGAAATCCATAGATTAGGGTCTAAAGAATTAATTTCAATTGACTGATTTTCCTTATATGAAGAGTAACTCAGTAAAATGGGGACAGTAAAGCTGTCCCCATTTTACCGTATCTGATCTCATCCTCATCAGTGGCACCTTGTGAATGGCTGAATACCCCTGGGTATTCACAAGGTGCCACTGATGAGGACGAGATCAGATGGGGTAAAATTGGGACAGTTTTACTGTAGAAAATCCGACCTTTAAAACAGTGATTCTCTTCAGTAGATCATGTTAGCAGTCGTGGCCAAGTTGGCAGGTTTCTTCTCTCCTGGTTTGTTGAGTAGTGAGCTAGATCAGTGCAGTCACCCACAGCGTGGCCAGGCCATGGGTGATCTGTCCAGACATGCTGCTTCGGGTCAGCAGGCAAGACCTGAGCGCAGCCTGGCAGGAGACTCCACTGACCCATTTACAACACGTAGCGAAAGGATGACCTCAAACACACCGACAAGCGTGCGCACACACCACACACAGGAAGTTCACACGCAGGCATGCACACAACACACACACACACACACACACACACACACACACACACACACACACACACACCACAACACACACACAACACACACACACACACACACACCCACACACACACCACACACAAACACACACACACACACACACCACACACACACACACACCACAGCACGAGCACGCCTGGGCTCTGTTCACAGAGGGAGATAATGAGAGGATTGAGGCCTTAATTGAGAGGGGTGAGAGTGCAGGCTCCTGCTGTGGTGGGATACTCTGTCTGCACTGTGGGTCTGCCTGGAGAAGCTAGCTAGCTGGCTACTGTAGCAGAGGGAGCCTTAGCCATAATTCACCTAGAACTACCATACAGTATGGGGCAACTTTCCACTGATTATGGGGGAAAATATCTCAGCTCCATTTGTCTAGTACAGGCATCTGCAACTTATGGCATAGGTGCCACGGCTGGCATGCAAGGGTATTTGCCTTGGCACGCCAAGCAATTTTATAAAAATTTTGCATTAGTCCCGACACTGCATTCAATATATTATTACAGTCATTTACTGTAATAAAACAGTGGTTGTTCCACTGGATATCATAAGGTGAATGCACCAATTTGTAAGTCGCTCTGGATAAGAGCGTCTGCTAAATGACTTAAATGTAAATGTAAATTTACCATTCTCAATCTCGGAGTGGGCAAGTTGTTTGCAGAGCTCACAACCCATGCTACACTTGTGAGAAACACGTTTTGGTTTATTTCCTTTTTGTCTTGGAGCACTCCATGTGAACATGTGTCTGGTTCTTTGTTCTGACATTGTTGAGTGAGCGAGCGTACCTGAGCACGCATAGAGGTACATGGCCTGCGCCCAATCTATAAAAGTGCTCATTTGGGAATGTCTGATAGTACTTCTGATTGTCTTAACTCACCACCACTAATGAGCTGCGGAGCTTCTCAAAGTAATTTTTAATTGATCTCACACAGAATTCTATGTTTTTATGTCAAACGGTTGTGTTAGATTTCAGTCTTCTGTGATGTACTGTATATAAAGTGTAATATTGGGATGCAAACTCAATATAGTATACATTTCAACTCTATATGTGACATGGTACATGTATCTTATTTTTATAAGCCCATAACCATGTGTGTGAGGTGTATACTTTGTTTCAAAGTAGATTTGTTTAAGACTACCAAGAAACACTCTGTGTGATCCTGATTTAGCCCACTGCAGTAAAAAGTTAATGAAATTGGAGTCAATTCCCATATGTTCCAAGACAGACCAGAGATATGACCATTCTAGTCTATCAAAAGCTTTTTCTGCATCGAGAGATAATACAGCCCAAGGAGATGTTGTTTGAATTGAAGATATGTAATAGTCTACGGAGGTTATCTGAGGAGAAAGTTTTTTTAACAAACCTGCTTTGGTCCGTGTGGACCAATTTTGGTCTCGAGATGGGACAACAACTTTTTGGAAAACCGTTTAATATTTGTGTTTATCAAAGATAGGGGGTGATAGTGAGAACACTGGGTGGCATCCTTATCATTTCTAAATAAAAGCTAAATTAGTCATGTATTCACATCTCTCTCAAAGGAACCTTTGTGAACGGCTGTGTTAATCATTTCGAGCAATAGTGGACCTAATTGATTCCAAAACTTTAAATAGACCTCAGGAAAAATACCATCCCATCCAGGTTATTTCCATTTATTCATGATATCCAATACCCTTTTGAGTTCATTAACCTCTTGACGCTAGGGGTCAGATTATTATTTATTTTTTAAATAACGCTCCCAAGGTAAACAGACTATTTCTCAGGTCCAGATCGTAGAATATGCATATAATTTACAGATTAGGATAGAAAACACTCCAAAGTTTCCATAACTGTCAAGATATTGTCTGTGAGTATAACAATACTTATTCTGCAAGCGAAAGCCTGAGACAATGTAACCCGGAAGTGATATTTAAAAAACAAAAGTCTGTGTTCTGGCCCGTCTAACCTCCATTTAAAGGGGTATCAACCAGATTCCTTTCCCAATGGCTTCCTCAGGCTGTGACCAGGCTTTAGACATAGTTTCAGGCTTTTATTTTGAAAATTGAGCGAGTTTTTTCAAAAGTAGTCAGGTGTCCTCTGAATATTTCCTGCGTGCGAGAGAGGGGCACCCGTTTGTCTCTTATTGAATAGGTTATGGTCCGGGTGAAATATTATCGATTATGTTTGTTAAAAACAACCTGAGGATTTGATTATAAAAAACATTTCTCAACATAATGCGCAACCCAAATCGCGTTTTTTTGTGATAAAAGTAATATTTATCGAACAAAAATAACATTTGTTGTGTAACTGGGAGTCTCGTGAGTGGAAACATCCGAAGATTATCAAAGGTAAGCGATTCATTTCATTGCTTTTCTGACTTTCGTGACCAAGCTAACCAAGCTAATATAAGGCTAGCTGTTGTAGCATTGAAAGCTACACTCACAAAAGCTTGGATTTCTTTCGCTGTAAAATATATTTTCAAAATCTGACACGATAGGTGGATTAACAACAAGCTAAACTGTGTTTTGGTATATTTCACTTGTGATTGCATGATTATAAATATTTTTTGTAATATTTATGCATTTGGCGCCCTGCAATTCAGCGGTTGATTAGGGAAATGATCCGTAAAAGGGATCCGTAGCGCAGAGAAGTTAACTTGGCTTTGTATGCATCTATAAGTAGTCATAATATAACAATTACTATGTTGTGTATGTTTGCTGTCTCCTTTACTTGTAGCTCTGCTTTATGTAACTTACCGTCATGTAAATACAGTCCTTTCTTACACTGCCGTTGTTTATTCCTTGTTAGCAAACAATGCTAGTCATTAGCCTACTCTACTATGTAATATATGCTTAGATACAGTGCTTAGATACAGTCCTTGTTATCGAGTATTGCTCTGTAATAGCCTAGTGTTTATTGCTGCAGTGTATTATCATATAAAGTCCTTCAAATTTTGCTATTATAGTTCTATGCCATTACATGACATGGGTATAGCTCATTCATGTCCATTCACTACTCTGCTCTACCAACAACGAAGAGATTTTACCAACAACGAACATACAGCCTACGAGGAGGAGGTGAGGGCCCTGGCGGAGTGGTGCCAAGAAAATAACCTCTCCCTCAACGTCAACAAAACGAAGGAGTTGATCGTGGACTTCAAGAGACAGCAGAGAGAGCACACCTCCATCCACATCGCCGTCGACGAGGCCGCAGTGGAGAAGGTGAAAAGTTTCAAGTTCTTTTGGCGTGCACATCACTGACGATCTGAAATGCTCCACCCACACGGAGTGTGGTGAAGAAGGCACAACAGCGCCTCTTCAACCTCAGGAGGCTGAAGAAATGTGTCTTATCCCTGCACCTTAGAGGCTGCTGCCCTGTCTACATAGACATGGAACACTGGTCACTTGAATAATGTTTACATACTGTTTTACCTATTGCATATGTCACGATCGTCGTAAGAACATTCGGACCAAAGCGCAGCATGATATGGGTTCCACATATTTATTGAAGTGAAACGCACAAAACAATAAAGAACAAACGAAACGTGATGTCAATGAAGTGCTCACAGGCAACTACACATAAACAAGATCCCACAAAACATAGTGGGGAAATGGCTGCCTAAATATGATCCCCAATCAGAGACAACGATAAACAGCTGCCTCTGATTGGGAACGCATACCAGGCCAACATAGAAATAAACAGCCCTAGATTACCCACCCTAGTCACACCGCCGCCTAAACAAAATGGAATAAAAAGGCTCTCTATGGTCAGGGAGTGACAGTACCCCCACCCCCCCCCAAAGGTGCGGACTCCGGCCGCAAAAACTGACTCATTAGGGGAGGGTCTGGGTGGGCATCTAGCATCGGTGGCGGCTCCGGTGTGGGGCGAAGTACCCACTCAGCTCGCGGATCCGCCAGCATCGGGGCGGCTCTGGTAGACGGGACGAAGAACCCGCTCATCCCGCGGATCCAGCATGGACACTGGCTGAACACTTGCCTGGACTGGACCTTGATGTAAGAGGAAGGCTCCTGCCATGGAGCGGGACTGGACACCGGGTCTAGACTGGACATCGGTGCAGAGGAAGTTTCCTGCGCAGGGAGCGGGACTGGACACGTGCCTGGACTGGGCATCGGCGCAAAGGAGGGCTCCGGCCGAAGAGCTGGACTGGACGCCATGAATGGACTGGCCATCGGCGCAGAGGAAAGCTCCTGCCCTGGAGCTGGACTGGACGCCTGTGCCTGACATGGGCACCGGAGCAGAAGAAGACTCTGGCCTTGGGAGCTGGACTGGACGCCGTGCTTGGACTGGCATCGGCGCAGGGGTAGGCTCCGGCCATGGAGCTGGAGGTTCCGGACCGTTGACTGTCGCTGGAGGTTCCGCACTGTGGACCGTCACAGGGAGTTCTGGACTGTGGACCGTCGCAGGAGGTTCCGGACTGTGGACCGTCGCAGGAGGTTCCGGACTGTGGACCATCGCAGGAGGTTCCGGACTGTGGACCGTCGCAGGAGGTTCGCGGACTGTGACCGTCGCAGGAGGTTCCGGACTGTGAAACGTCGCCGGAAGCTCTGGACTGTGAACCGTCGCCGGAAGCTCTGGACTGGGACCGTCGCCGGAAAGCTCTGGACTATGAACCCTCGCTGGCGGCTCTGGACTGGGAACCTCACTGGCGGCTCTTGGACTGGGAACCCTCGCTGGCGGCTCTGGACTGGGAACCCTCGCTGGAGGCTCTGGACTGGGAACCCTCGCTGGAGGCTCTGGACTGGGAACCCTCGCTGGAGCTCTGGACTGCAGACCGTCGCTGGAGGCTCTGGACTGCAGACTGTCGCTGGAGGCTCTGGACTGCAGACCGTCGCTGGAGGCTCTGGACTGCCGACGCGTCGCTGGAGGCCTGGTGCGTGGAGCTGGCACAGGACGTACTGGGCTGTGGAGGCGTACTGGAGGTCTGGTGCGTAGAGCGCGGCAACAATTTTCCGGACAGGTGACACACTCCGCACTGCGAGTGCGGGGAGCTGGCACAGAACGTACTGGGCTTTGGAGGCGCACTGGAGCCTGATGCGTAGAGCCGGCACAAAATTGTACCGGAACGATGACACACTTCGCATGGCGAGTGCGGGGAGCTGGCACAGGACGTACTGGGCTTTGAAGGCGTACTGGAGACTTGGTGCGTAGAGCCGGCACACATGGTACCCGGACAGATGACACGCTCCTCAAGGAGATTGCGGAGAGTGGCACAGGACGTACTGGGCTGTGAAGGCATACTGGAGACCTGGTGCGTGGAGCCGGCACAGTTTTTACCAGAATGCTAGCACGCTCCTCAGACGAGTATGGAGAGCTGACTCAGGTGGCATCAAACTGATAACACGCTCCTTAGGGTGAATGTCGTGCATCATACACCAACACAACAACTCTCTTCATTTCTCTCTCCTCCAATTTCTCCATCAACTCACTGACGGTCTCTGACTCTCTCCGTTCACTCTCCTCCAATTTCTCCCTCTTCTCCCAGACTGGCTCTGGTTCACTCCTCAGCCCCCCCCCCCCCCCCCCCCCCCCCTGTTTTTTGGGCTTTCTTTGTGGCCACGAACCCCGGCGTCGTCGCTGTCCTCCCTTCTCTCCTTGCGTCTGCCGCTAAGGAAGGATATCCTGTCCTGCCATGATTTCCTCCCAAGTCCAGGATCCCTTCCCATCCAAGATCTCCTCCCAAGTCCAGGATACCTTCTCCCTCCAGGGCACGCTGCTTGGTCCTGTTGTGGTGGTATCTTCTGTCATGATCGTCGTAAGAACATTCGGACCAAGCGCAGCGTGATATGGGTTCCACATATTTATTGAAGTGAAACGCACAAAAACATAAAGAACCAACGAAACGTGATGTCAATGAAGTGCTCACATGCAACTACACATAAACAAGATCCCACAAAACACAGTGGGGAAATGGCTCCCTAAATATGATCCCCAATCAGAGATAACGATAAACAGCTGCCTCTGATTGGGAACCATACCAGGGGCCAACATAGAAATAAACAACCTAGATTACCCACCCTAGTCACACCCCGACCTAACCAAAATAGAGAATAAAAAGGCTCTCTATGGTCAGGGCGTGACAGCATATGTATACTGTATACTGTATACTGTATTCTAGTCAGTATTCTGTACATATGCTATTCTATCCATGTATTCTTCAGATATACTATGTACTGTATTCTATCCACATACTGTCCATATTGTCTATACATCACACCACATATTTATACTCCGGACTCCGACATTGCTCGTCCTAATATTTCTATTTTTCTTTTACTTTTAGATTTGTATGTATTGTTGTGTATTGTTAGATATTACTGCACTGTTGGAGCTAAGAACACAAGCATTTTGCTACACCCACAATAACATCCGCTAAACATGTGAATACGACCATAAAATTATATTTGATTTGTAGCCTGTATGTGAATATTCATTATTCCTTTCTCCGTACCTTTGAGAAGCATCCCCATGTACATCCCCATTTCCATCCCAATATTAATTTTCTCCTCTGTGTGAATAACGTTTCTGTGTGTTAACTCTTGGGCTGCTTTATTCCCCTCTAACAGGGGGTGGTGTCATTGAGTCATAAACCAGTAAAATACGTAAAGCCAGGTCGTTATCTTTCACAGAAAATATGATATTCAGAGAATAACGGAGCGTACACATTAATAAAGGCAATTTTCTTTCCATTATGGATGCATTTAAGGAAAGTGATTCTGCCTTCTTGGTCTTAGTGCAGAAAAAGTGTCAATGCAGGTAGACCGGATAGCCATTTGATGAGCTATTTAGCTGTCTTGTTTAGCAGTCTTATGGCTTGGATGTAGAAGCTGTTTAGGGTCCTGTTGTTTCCCGACTATGTGCACTGGTACAGCTTGCCATGTGGTAGCAGAGAGAACAATCTATGGCTTGGGTGGCTGGAGTCTGACAATTGTTTGGGCCTTCCTATAACACCGCCTGGTATAGAGGTACTTTAAGGAATACCTAGGATAGGATAAAGTAATCCTTCTAACCCCCCTCCCCCCTTAAAAGAGTTAGATGCACTATTGTAAAGTGGTTGTTCCACTGGATATCATAAGGTGAATGCACCAACTTGTAAGTCGCTCTGGATAAGAGCGTCTGCTAAATGACTTAAATGTAAATGTAAATGTACTGGACGGCACGGAGCTTGGCCCCAGTTATGTACTGGGCCGTATTCGTCATGATCTGTAGCGTCTTGTGGTCGGGTGCCTTGCAGTTGCCATACCAGACGGTGTTACAACCAGTCAGGATGCTCTCAATGGTGCAGCTGTAAAAGTTCCTGAGGATCTGAGGGGCCATGTCAAATAGTTTTAGCCTCCTGAGGGAGAAGGGGCATTGCCGTGCCTTCTTCACGACAGTTCTGGTGTGAGAGGACCATGTTAAGTCCTCAGTGATGTGGACAGAGGAACTTGAAGCTCTTGGCCCTCTTCACTGCGGCCCCATCGATGTGGATGGGTGTGTGCACCGCCCTCTGTTTCCTGTAGCTCATGAAAAGCCCGAAAAATTGCCTAAGACTTCAGCCACAGGTCTCCACCCACTCAGACACAACCTACGCGGCTGCTAAAATGATTATTGATCAGATGTATTACTCCATTACGTTGCTGTCCATTATTATTGATTGCCACTACCACTATTTATTTATACTACTACTGGTCACTATTACTCCTGTTTACATGTATACAGTATGTTACCATTAGTATATTACCATAATTATTTATATATTCCTGCTACCAGTCACTTTTTAGCCCTGTTTACATGTATATTCTACTACGTCACATTTTATGTATAAACCCACCTCAACCACTCCAGTACCCCTGCACATTGAATAATGCACTGGCACTGACCTGGATATACTTCTCGTGTTTCTTTAACTCACATCGTAGTTCTAGTTTATTTTTATATTTTATTCTATTTTCTATTATTATCTATACTATCATTATCACTGCATTGTTGGCAAAGAGCTCTTAAGGTAAGAATTACACTGTACAGTTTTACACCTTGTCACATTGGTATGAAGGGTCGGGAGAAAGACGCAGGAATCCGTAATAGTTTTTTTTATTAATCCCAAATGACGGCGTGCCGTGTAAAGGCACGGGGACGAAGACCAAACAAACACGTAACAAAACACAGGGTAGAAACCCAAAACGAAAGAGCGAGGAGTACCTCGAATAAATAACACACGTGCACAATGATTAGCGCACGGGACGAGACCAGTAACCATCTGCGCAATCCACAAAGGCACGAAAGCCCAAAACACCCAGCACAGGTACTCACACGCACCAACGGACATTGTAACAATAATCGACCAGACCATGGTGAAGAAGGGGCACATATATAAAAATACAATCCGTGGGAATACGGGCCAGGTGTGCGCAATGAAAGTTCCGGAGGGATCCGTGACACACCTGTTGTATCCTGTGTACATGGCGAATAAACTTTGAAACACTGGTCTAGTAGAATCACTTACAGGAATGTAGACCTACAGAGTGGTTTTCCCACCGGCTCATGCTAACGTATTTGCTCTGTTTGTCCACTAGAAGCACTGTACAGTAACATAGGACTACAGAGCAGCATTCTCACCAACTCATACTAACAGCTTACAGCAGGTCCTTTTGTCAGCCACACCTAATTGACATTTCACTGACATCTCACTGACGTCTCACCTTAGTCTCACCCAGAGCTCGAGGAGACAGATGGCTCGGTGCTGAGTCGCTACCAGCAGAGTCGTGCAGAGACTGTGCTGCAGTCAGCGGGCTCCTAAAGCGCCCGGTCTGCTCCTGGACCAACCTGAACAGATGAGCAGCACCAACACACCCTGGCCCTCTCATCTCCCTTGGAGGCCAGTCTGTCAGCTGTCAGGTTTCCTACCTCCAGCACAGAGCCAACACTGGGGAGGACAGGCACATTTGCATTGGTCTAATTAATGAAAAGTAAAGGCTGGAGGGAGAGTTAGTTCATGCAGAGTTGATGTAGCATCCCAGTTTACCACCCAGCACTGTCTCCAATGTGTCTGAGAGGCCAAGAGTCTGTCGAGGCCAAGAAAGAAAGAGCCCATAGTGAGGACTGGTTGTATTCAGTCAGACTGCTGTTTGCTAGTTGCTATGGTTGTGTAAGTTGCACCTACACAGGGTGATGCAGTTGAAGATCAGTCAAGCACACAGACTGCCTTCATGCTGCTATCGACATGCTGGACAATCACCAGAGGCCATATGATGAAAGGAAACAAAATCAAAGACCTTTAGCCCTTTATCTCTTCCTCTCTCTACCTCTCTTCCTCTCCTCTCATTAGTGACAGAGGCCAGTGTGTGTGTGGGGGGGTGCGTGCGTGTGCGTGCGTGCGTGTGTGTGTTTGTGTGTGTGTAGCGATGTCCGTGTTGCCATCGGTTTGAAAGTCGTTAATGCAGCATGTCAATCAACCGGGACACACATATCAATATTTGGATCAGTGTGTGGCAGGCTGGAAGTAGAATTATGACTGAGGAAGATTGACTGCACACAAGAATGATGGAGAGGAGGGGTAGGCTAGACCTGAATGAACAGGAGAGGAGATTCTGTGTGTGGGCGTGTGTGCACAAGCGTGTATGTGTGTGTGAGAGAGAGTCAATTACAGTACAGCAACATAGGCAGTGAGAGAAATTTGACCCCAATAACTACCGTGGGATATGCATCAACAGAAACCTTGGGAAAATTTTCAGCATTATCATTAATATACGGGATCGGTGTCCCTATACCGGGACGGTTGTTGCTAATGTGCACTAATGTGACTATAATGACGTTGTAAGTAACAGCCAACTTTCCAGGACATAGACCTGTCTTATATGTGCAGAAAGCTTACATTAATGTTAATCTAACTGCACTGTACAATGTACACTAGCAATTACAGTGAAAAAATACCAAGCTATTGTTTGAGGAGAGTGCACAACAACAAAACACTTTTATCATGGCAACTGGTTTGATACATTCACCTCTGGTAAATAATGTACTTACATTCAGTAATCTGTGGGTCCCAGAGATAAAATTAAGCATACTTTTGTTTGATAAATCCATGTTATATTCAATTTTAGGAACTGGGTTCTACAGTTTGAACCCTTGCTGTTTCATGCTTTTTTGACTTCAAATAAGCTTTTGACTAAATTTGGCATGAGGGTCTGCTATACAAATTGATGGAAAGTGGTGTTGGGGGAAAAACATACGTCATAATAAAATCCATGTACACAAACAAAAAGCTTTAAGCCCCACCCTCTTCAATATATATATCAACGAATTGGAGAGGGCACTAGAACAGTCTGTAGCACTCGGCCTCACCCGGCCTCACCCTACTAGAATCTGAAGTCAAAGGTCTACTGTGTGCTGATGATTTAGTGCTTCTGTCCCCAACCAAGGAGGGCCTTACAGCAGCACCTAGATCTTCTGCACAGATTCTGTCAGACCAGGGCCCGGACAGTAAATCTCAGTAAGACAAAAATAATGGCGTTCAAAAAAAGGTCCAGTTGCCAGGAACACAAATACAAATTCCATCTAGACACTGTTGTCCTAGAAGCACACAAAAAAACATACATACCTCGGCCTAAACATCAGCGCCACAGGTAACTTCCACAAAGCTGTGAACGATCTGAGAGACAAGGCAAGTTGGGCCTTCTATGCCACCAAAGGAACATTACATTTGACATACCAATTAGGATCTGGCTAAAAATACTTGAATCAGTTATAGAACCCATGGCTTATGGCTATGAGGTCTGGGGTCCGCTCACCATCCAAGAATTCACAAAACGGGACAAACACCAAATTGAGACTCTGCATGAAGAATTATCCTAAGCAAGCTGGTCCTGGGGCTCTGTTCACAAACAGAAACAGACCCCACAGATCCCCAGGACCGCAACACAATTAGACCCAAACAAACAATGAGAAAACAAAAAGATAATTACTTCACACATTGGGAACAATTAACAAAAAACTGAGCAAACTAGACTGCTATTTGGCCCTAAACAGAGAGTACACAGTGGCAGAATACCTGACCAATATGACTGACGCAAAATTGAGGAAAGCTTTGACTATGTACAGACTCAGTGAGCATAGCTTTGCCATTGAGAAAGGTCACTGTATGCAGACCTGGCTCTTAAGAGAAGACAGGCTATGTGCACACTGCCCACAAAATGAGGTGGGAACTGAGCTGCACTTCCTAACCTCCTGCCCAATGTATGACCTAGAACAAAGAACAAACACCATTGTAAATACATCCCATATTTATTTATCGCACATAATATACAATTTTAAATGTCTTTTGGAATCTAAGCAAGACACAAGGTGAAGAGAGAGAGAGAGAGAAGAGAAGGAGGAGAAGAGAGACAGAGAGAGAGAGAGAAGAGAGAGAGAGAGAGAGAGAGAGAGAGAGAGAAGAGAGAGAGGAGAGAGAGAGAAGAGAGAGGAGAAGAGAGAGAAGAGAGAGAGAGAGAGAGAGAGAGAAGAGAGAGAGAGAGAGAGGAGAGAGAAAGAGAGAGACAGAGAGAGAGAGAGAGAGAGAGAGAGCGAGAGAAGAGAGAAGAGAGAGGGAGAATATTAATGTGTGGCCCTGGGGAGGGGCTGCTGTCAGCTGATTACAAGCTGGCTGGTGCTGTGGGTAGATCATTACTCGTCCTCTTTTCCTGCACCTGACACCTCTTGGTTCCTCGTGCTTTCCTCTTCCTACACCCTGTGGCTCCCCCATGGCAGCATTGAGCTGCTTCCTCTCACACTTCCTCTCAACCTGACGGATCTCCTACAGCACAGTATCTCAACTGGTTTTTGCCGCTGGGACCCAAATTGAAACCAGTTTGAGGATTCGTCGCGTCGCAATCCAATATTCGCATTGCCGTTTCTTTTGTTGTTGCAAAAATGCTATCTGAGAAAAACTATTTTTAATCTATCATTGGTAGTAAATGTACCCAAGGAAAACAACAGTCCCATCTTTTTTCATTGTCCATTTTTACAATATTCTTGATGAAGAAGGTCAAGCACACTGGGTTGAAACCACAAAATCAACCACATCTTCTAAATAGCACTGCTAAAACACTATATTTTTAAAGAAAACTGACTGAAGAAAAATATAGGTTTATTATAAAAATGTACATAAATAGGTTTCTAATCTTCTACACACTTTTTTCTACCTGCTTTTAGTCGTTTAAGTTCAGACTGGAATATTTTTTATAAAATTAAAATCGTTTTTTTTTTTTTTACTCAACATTTTCATGCCCATTCAAAACCTCCCATGACCTAATTTGGTCGTGACCCACCGGTTTGAGAATAGCCTGCCCTACAGTAGGTCTGACATATTTACACAGGCCTGATGACAGGTACAACACACACACACACACACACACACACACAACCACAACACACACACACACACACACACACACACACACACACTCACCAGTTCTCTCTTATATGTTGAATGTTTGCAGGGATAATGTGCTTTTCATACTGTACACAATGAATTTACAGCAAATTAAACCGAATATTATCTCCACATTTTTAGATGTGTTGCTTCCTGTATAGAAACCTCTCAGGTGATGTTTTGTAGTTCATTCATGCTCTTTGATATTTCACCAGACCTCCCTGGTCTTAAACCCTACTGATCAAAGCCATAACAGCAGAATTGACATCTAAAAAGCTCGACATCTCTCGGGATATTAGGATTTAGTTTAATTACCTGTATCTCACCTCCGCAGCCACAGGTTGAACTGACATTTATTAGCACCAATAACACTGGTGAGTGATGTATGTTGAAGGGGAATAATGAGGGAATCATCAGCCAGGTGATTAGAGAGTTAATGCGGTGGAAAGGAACAGGAGAAAGGGAACCGAGCACCACTCCCAGTTGACGTACGTGTGTGTGTGTGTGTGTGTGTGCGCGTGTGTGTGTGTCACATGAATATGCCTGCGTTCTTACATGCATGTCTGCAAGTGGGAGAGTGTGCATGTGTAGTCAGTCAGGGAGAAGTGAAAGTCATTATGAAACAGATGTCTCCATAGGCTCTGAGTAAGCTCTGCTTTATAAGGCTTGGAGGAACTCAACTCATCAACTCACCAAGCCACCAACCTCCCACACACACAGCCCCACTGGAAGTTTGGAATCGTATCAGCGGTAGAGTCAGATACGATATGCTTCCATGCAATATCTCTCAAATGTATTCCCTAACTCCGACTATTCTTTAAAGGTGCTTTTGATCACCTTGGACTGTCAGCAAAACAGCCCTCACAGTGCACATAAAGACCATATTACACACTGGCAGCGAGTATTAAATACTGGCAGTGAGATTTATCGGGAAACTTCTTTTTTAATAATGTTTGTGAGAAGCGGCATTGTTGTTGTGTAGGAAAACATTACCGCACACAATGCAATGGCAAGCTGCAGTATTACCCTCTATCACAGCCAGTCTGAAAACGTGTGCTATCAACACCCCCCCCCCCATCCCCCGCACCACCCCCCCGCACCCTGGCATTGGCCACTAGCTGCCCGATGGCATAGAGAAAGATCCATCATTGTTGGTGAGAAGCGTCACATCCACTGCCCATATCAGTGTGGCATGCCCAGCCTAAGGGTCAGCCCTTTCCAGCCCTTGCGGGCACCTCAGCTGTTCTGCCTTCATCATGACATACCTGCAGATGCTTCTCATTTGTAGGTTAATGTATCTGATGGGGGGCAGAGTCAGTGCATTGGTATGTGAAGCAAGGCAGACCCACATAAAAAAAGACTAAATACTATAGTATTCACTGTAGTGTTAATGCGGACTAAAGTACAAAAACACTACAATGAATACTGCTACTGTAGTATTTACTGTAGTATAATCTATTATACTGTAGTATTTATAGTTAACTATAGTATAAATAATATAGTAAAATAAAACTATATTATATACTGTAGTAATTAATGTCGTGTTTTTGCAGACTGTACTATAATGTAGTATTTAGTGTTTTTGCAGACAATACTGTAGCATTTAGTATAGCGTTCCTGTTTCATTATCTTTGACATAGAAGTGGAGGCTTTCACCTTCAAGAAACCTACTGGAAAAATACTAACCGAGCAAATTTCCCATAACCTGTAGGTAGGTAGGTAGGACTGGGGTCCGAACAAATTGTTCAGGCTTTCTCGTTTCATAAACTGAACTAATTGTTCAGAGCTTCTGCTCTTTTCTATAACCTGTAGGGAACACAATACTATATGGTATATACTTGGCATGTAGGTTTCTCCCTTAACGGTGGCACAAATTGCGATATGGGGAGGGGAATGGGCAGGGTATATGCAAATAAGATAATGTAGTATTTACCAGGATATATGCTTTGTAGCAGCAATAAAGGTGGAATAGCTTAACAAAGACTTAGGTAGGGACATGAAATTGAGTAAGCTGTGATTGTATATGTTGTTTTCCCTTACCGTGAATATCTTGTTGTGATTTTCCGTGGTTGTCCGTCTCAGACATGCGTATTGAGAAACGTTGGCTGCAGCAGTGGATGGAGAACATTCTGTCGCAGTGGATGAAGTGGCCTGTATACAAAAACAAACGTACAGTAGATTTGAATTCATTGCAAAATGTTTGCAAGTGCAGGTATCAGTGGGAGTCATATTCACCAGCAATCAAATGAAAAATCACAGTTGAAGAAGAGATTCTGGATCATAGAAAATGTGACAAAAGTGGGTTTCAAAAGTTATGTGAAATTGTTCTGGGTTCTGAAAGCAGAACAGCAATAAAAGAGTTTGAGAATACACCAGTCCCCACATCACCAGGGCAACAGTCTGATGACACTCATCACACAGTCTGGTGGTATCCAAATCCATTACTCCAGCTAACCTGTAACACATCAAGAATTCTGCAAACCCATAATCCAATTTGCCATTTGTAAATTGCCTTTTCAGTCCCGCAGAAGAAATTGCTCATTTGTAATATATCAAAAGGATTACATATGTAATGTTAATGTTCTCGTAGACAATTAGACATCTACAATGGAACATTGTGTCTGTGAAAATTACCCATGGTATTTTCAGGCAGTTTGGGTACACTGTGACACAGAAGAGAATTGTAGGGAGGTAATGACACCATGCCATGTTGACAGAGACTTTTAAAGAAGGAACAAGGAGTGTTAAGATGAAGATAATGAAAAAGTGCTTGGCATCTCTCCAGGTCTCCCACATTGGGAGGGCTAAATCAATCAAAATCTTTAAAAATCTAGAGCTTGGGACTATAAGGATCTATCTGCAAAAAGATCATTCTGAGATAATTGGCTTTAAAGTTCCGAACCCTTATTGGTTTGAATGGTGTCAGCAATTTTTATATTGTACTCTTGAACTTAACAAAATGAATTGGGGTATTTAGAGTACTATATACTGTAGGTAGAGAACATTGAACAGAACAAGGCTATGTCAATAACTCTCTAATAAGTCTCTGATGTTCTTAAAAAGTGTTGAATAGCTCTGAATATATTTCATGGCACCAGATTTTCTGCCGATCGAAAGTGAAACGTACCTTTTCCTCTCTTACACAGATCAGAATAGAACCTACTTTTTTCCCTTATTTTTTTTCTTTTTACATCAGTATGAACAGGGAGTTGGAGGTAGGCATGATACAATTGGGTTTAGTTATTATACAGGCCTATAATGTATCCAGCTCTAACAGACTTCCATGTTGTATGCTCCATTCTGCCTTTCTCTCCCCAAGGCTCACCCCCTGCTAAACTCAGAGAGGATCTATTGATTAAATGTCCACATATAAAAGTCTGCTGAATTTATAAAGTTGGACACCTATGCTCCACGGTCTCGACCCTTTCACAGACCCTTTCACAGACCCTTTCACATCTGCTGCTAGTGGGAGAGGGGAGTGATGCTGGACCCCAGATGCCCGCTCCTCAGACTAACTGTGTGTGTGTGTGTGTGTGTGTGTGTGTGTGTGTGTGTGTGTGTGTGTGTGTGGAATGAACACACCTCTCCGTCTGTGTGAATACAATTAACCTGAACAGACAGCCCTGTCTGTGTCTGTAGACACACACACGAGCGGTGCACAGCCCGCCTCTGCTCGCCCGCACCCATGCAAGCAAGGCGGCAGAACGCAAAGCACATACGCATGCACGCATCAGGCACACTCGCATGCACATGTGTGTTCGTGCGTGCATGCCCGGTACGTGCGTGCGTTCCTGACTGACTGCGGTGCGGGCGAGCAGGCGGGCCTGTGCACGCTTGTGTGTGTGTCTACAGACACAGACAGGGGCTGTCTGTTCAGGTTAATTGTATACACACAGACGGAGAGGTGTGTTCAGGCAGGTTAATGAATTCCTCACGGACTACCGAGCAGGGTTAGGGGTCACATAGGCCGCACTAGCCCTTCTTAAGAGAAGATTGATGACAGCCACCGCACAGGGACAACACATGTCTGCGGCGAGCATGTCTGTGTTCACAGGCCTGACACATCTCTCTCCAATCCAGCAATCATTCCCACAATCTCTTGCACACTGCCTCCTCTCTCCTTGTTCTCACCAGCCTACCGCCTATTCCACATCACATTCAACTTACGCAAAACAGCCTCTGTAGCCCATTGTATGCATGCCGGTAAGTAACCAATGGAAATATTACATTTCAATGGGTTTTCAAAACGTGTAATTCTCCATAGTAGCAGCATTTAGGGTACAAGGTGGAATATTTATGGTTGTAAAACACATAACGTTTTTAGAGTGGTAGGAAGAGCCTGAGGCGAATGTGTTAGCGAAGCCAGCTCGGAGAATATTGTGTCTCTTCCCAAGGCTCTTAAATAGATTTATAACTCATAAAAAACAATCTATTGGAAGTACGGCACACATAAATGCCACAGTGTATTGCCTTGTTGTATATAGAAAAGGGATACATCACAGGAGAAGCAGTAAAAGAGCCCTGTGGTTACCTTAGGAGAAAGGCTGATAAATGTGAACATTGCATCATTAGCTCAGCTGCTTAAATGACATAGGCAAAATACATCTATTGATGGGCCACATTTTAACATGTCATATGGACTAGCACGAATGGGTGCTCAGGAATGGGAAATACGCATGTTCATATCTGATGTTGTATAACTCAGGCACACGCTTGTTGTCATAACTCTGGCACAACGCTGTCAGAGAGCCATTCTTGTGAACACTGTTGTCCTTAGGTTGGTAGGAAGTGGACCTGGGTTTAAATACTATCTGACATATTTCAAATATTTTTTGCGTTTGGTTTAGCCTGTCCCAGATGGTCGGGTTTGCACTTTTGGTACTTTTATATTGGTTGCATTGCGCCAGACAATCTGAGTCAAGCCCAGCTAAAGTATTTGAAGTGATTTCAAATGTTATTTGAACCCCGGCATGGTGGGAAGAAGGGAAGAACGTCTGTCTCTGTTTCCCCCCACTGAGAGTAGAGAGATAGACTGTCCATCTAAACCAGGCAGCATATTTCTTTATTTTAGGCCCATATGTTGCGGAGGCTCCCACAGTGCCATCCAGGAGAAACAAATCTGTCTGTGTGTTGGTTAGCGGCGAGCTCCGAGCTGATGGGTCTATTTGGCACGCGAAAGCATTATGGGGGATCCTTCTGCTGCTGTCAAGCAAACTGTAATGTGATAATGTGAGCGTAGGCTATAAAAAGGTAAATGTGTTCTCGTCTACAATTCCTCTCTGGTAGGTATATTTAACAGACACACCAAATGCACACACGCACGCTACGCACGCAACACACACACACACACACACCACACACACACACACACACACACACACACACACACACACACACACCACACACACACACACACACACACACACACAATAAAGCTCCATTTGAACAGGGTTAGCATTTATATTTCATATAGCATTGAAACTTGGATAAAGGATTGATCTTGTATTACTCGTTTGCTGAGCATCAACAATAGATTTGACATACTGACTAGTCAGTCTTGCCATTATGTAATTAGTATTCAAAATGTCGTTGAGAAAATGGACTCAGTATGTTCAAGGTCACATTTTATTGTCCGCCTGTCCTTGTCATATCTTATGATTCTTGGTGCCCATCAGTCATTCATGGACTATTCACACTATCTCTTAATTTGTCTGCATCATTTACATATTTTTAAAGATTCCTTTGTCTTCTCGTTTACTTTACAGGCCATTCTCTCTATATCTGCAGTCTACCATAATGAACATCTTTTGTTCTGTTGCATATTTAAAATCATAACTGATTAGTTCCCCTTCATTATGTCATTAATAAAACCTCCCTTTACAGTTTACAGCACCATCTATTGCTCAGTCCATGGCCATTGCACTTTCCTCACCAACACACACACACACCACACACACCACACACACACACACACACACACCACCACACACACACACACACACACACACACACCACACACACGCACACACACACACACACAGACACACACACACACACAACACACACACCACACACACACACAGCACACACACACCACATCACACACACACTAATCACCATTTACACGGCACACGTCACACACACAGTCACACTCACTCCAAAAATTGCACATCACAGTAGGTATAGTTAAATTCAAATACATTTATTGATAGTATAATAATACTATTCATATTTAACTGTGTGTGTGTGTGTCTCTTTCTGTGTGTGTATGTGTCCAACTTACACTTATCGAACTCACCTGACCTACCAATTTGCTAGCCTCAATAATTGTGAGCTAGGTGACTAGTCTGAGAAAGACAGGAGGCCCATGGCCTTAACCAGCTCCAACACCTCCTGGTCATCCGAGCTCACCCGCTGCCTGCCCTGTAGAGATTCCACTACCTCCTCCTCAGTGTCCGCACACTCAACCCAAGCTGTTCTCTTCCACTGCTGGATCACTCATACGAGACTCTCTTAAGTTCTTGTAAAACTCGGCGATGCGCCTCATCTCCTTGAGGTAGCAGGTGGGAAGCTGGTTGTAGAAGCAGGTGAGCTGGTTGTAATAATACCAGATCTGAGTTACTGTATCTGTCTGCACCGGCCTTCCCAGGGCTTTTACAACTGGATACCTCAGAGAGAGACTGGGCCTCGCCTGCGTTGGTACATCACGCCAGGTAGAGGTAGCAGGCTGGAAAACATGAAGCCGTGACAAGATTTGAGGTTTTCTACTCAGATAATGAATAGGTTAACAGTGTAGATAGTAGGGTACAGTAGGTAGAGAGGCACTTACTGGGCACACCTGCCTCCCATCCCTGTAGCAGAGGATGCCTGAGAGAGTGGGCTTCTGTGGGGAGGAGACTTTCAGGCCAGGAAAATACTGTTGTCCCTGTCCCCTCCACGGTATATACTGGTCAATTCGCTCAATGTAGATGGCCATTTTTGACAAATGGATCATCTCAGATAGCAGAAACAAGTCGCATGCCTCGTCGTGATGTTGTTGCCACAAAACTGAGTTCCAACCAACCAACCAAACATTCCAAATTCCAAATGCTACATAATTTCCTGTGTGTGCTTGTGTGATTTCATTCTAAATTGCCATGACAATGTAGAGGCCTGACAATGGCCAGGGCGGCAGGTAGCCTAGGGGTTAAGTGTTGCGCCAGTAACTGAAAGGCTGCTGATTTGTTTCCCCGAGCCGACTAGGTGAAACAATCTGATGATGTGCCCTTGAGCAGTGCACTTAACCCTAATTTCTCCTGTAAATCACTCTGGATTAGATCGTCTGCTAAATTACAAAAATGTAAACGCATTTAAATTTACAATGCAGGCCAGCCCGCAAAACAGCATTTGTCTCTAATAATGCAATTCTGCTGTATGCAGAGAGGTTTCTACATTATGATGCATTTACATGACACTACAACATTCCATGGCAGCCATGGGGATTTGTAAGGGATAGTCATTCTTTTCCATAGAATGCATAGCCCCTCGTTGATTATACTTCTTTTTTTTTTACCTTGGCTATAATTTAACACATTTGCCACTAGAAATGTGTTCAACATCCACTGAAGTAGCTAGCAAGTGGTAACCAAACAAACGACTTGTTTCTGATTGGCTTGAAGGGCATTCTAGAGCGTGCATTATTTCCCTCTAACTCACAGTACAATTCAATGGCTATAGTTCATTCTTACATTCTATGTTTGAGCTGCTTTTGAATGCAAAAGTCGAAATGAAAACATTATTGGCATTGTTAAATTCGATTTTCATAATGGCAAACTAGGACAGATTGTTATGTTAGCTACAGTGCATTCAGAAAAATATTCAGACCCCTTGACATTTTCTACATTTTATTTACGTTACAGCCTTATTCTAAAATGGATTAAATAAAATAAAAAATCCTCAGCAATCTACACACAATACCCAATAATGACAAAGTGAAAACTGTTTTTTTTTATGTTTAAAATATAAAAACAGAAATACCTTATTTACACAAGTACTCAGACCCTTTCCTATGAGACTCGAAATTGAGCTCAGGTGCATCCTGTTTCTATTGATCATCCTTGAGATGTTTCTACAGCTTGATTGGAATCCACCTGTGGTACATTCAATTGATTGGACATGATTTGGAAAGGTACACACCTGTCTATATAAGGCTTACAGTTGACAGTGCATGTCAGAGCAAAAATCAAGCCATGAGGTCGAAGAAATTGTCCGGAGATCTCCGAGACAGGATTGTGCCGAGGCACAGATCTGGGGAAGGGTACCCAAAAATTTCTGCAGCATTGAAAGTCTCCAAGAACACAGTGGCCATTCTTAAATGAAAAAAGTTTGGAATAACAAAGACTCTTCCTAGAGCTGGCTGCCCGGCCAAACTGAGCAATCGGGGGAGAAGGGCCTTGGTCAGGGAGGTGACCAAGAACCCAATGGTCACTCTGAAAAAACTCCAGAGTTCCTCTGTGGAGATGGGAAAACCTTCGTGGAACACACCTTCGTCGTGGAACACACCTTCCACATGGTTCCTTATTTTCCATAGAATACATAGCCCCTAGTTGATTATCTCTTAATTGCACTGTAGCGAGCATTGCAGTTAATAGTAATAACTCATAGTTACACTATTATAACAACATGTAACTGGTAGTAATTGCAGTCTGTAATTAGAGGTGTAACAATGAATGCTTGTTACCATGTTTGTTACAAATGAGCAACCCGTACAACAAAAAGATTGCCGTTTTGAAACTGCAGTAAAAGCAGTCGACTGAGGTATTTTGGACAGCAGCAAACTGCAGTTATACTGCCCTCCAACTTCTATGGTTTTTCCAAAAAAGGGAAGTTTGCACTAAATTCACCAATTTAGTGTTGTTTTTCTTCTCAGCTGCATCCAATTCAATAACAACTATCATAAGGTTGTAACCTCTTGTGTATAGATGCACTGGGTGTCCCAAGATCACATAGGCTATAATTACCTACCCAGGAATGCACACTCTTCAAATTTCCACAACATTTTGTTGCTAGCATTTGCCCCCCAAAAACGTACCATCTGAGTTACAAAAACCTATTACATATAGGTCAACCGGCTTCCCGAGTGGCGCAGCAGTCTAAGGCACCGCATCGCAGTGCTAGAGGCGTCACTACAGACCCGGGTTCCATCCCAGGATGTATCACCACCGGCCGTGATCGGGAGTCGGGAGGGTGGCTCGCACAATAGGCCCAGTGTCGAGGGTTTGGCCGGGGGGGACTACTTGGCTTATCGAGCTCTAATGAGTCCTTGTGGCGGTTCGGGCGCCTGCTGGCTGACCTCGGTAGTCAGGTGAACAGTGTTTCCTCCGACACATTGGTGCGGCTGGCTTCCGAGATAAGCGGGCGGGTATTAAGGAGCGTGGTTTGACGGGTCATGTTTCGGGGGATGCATGACTTGACCTTCGCCTCCCGAGCCAATTGGGGAGTTGCAGCGATGAGACAAGATCGAAATTTGGGAGAAAAAGGGGGGTAAAATGCTAAAATCTTTAAAAAAACTCAAAATGATATAGGTCAACCTCACTGACTGGGGTCTACCATACTGGTGTCATCCTTAAGTGCGTGTCATCCTCAACTGGGATGATAAAGAAACAAGTGCACCACAGAGTACATGCAAAATCTGCATAATTACTAGTGTTACAAAGAATTTAGCTAGTTAAAATTAACTATCTTGAGGGGTACTTACAGTACTTGTCGTTAATGTGTACTTACTGTAAATAGTACATTACCCATCGTGACAACCCTGGCCATTATTTTAATGCTTCCGGAAGCACCATCCAAGTGGGAGGATAAACACACTAGTACACCACAGAGTACATGTAATATCTGCATAAGTACAATGTAATTGTAGGTGTTACACAGCATTTTTCTAGATACAATGAAGTGTATCTTGAAGGGTATTTACTTGTAATTATTGTGTACCTACAAAGTATGTTACCCATCCTGACAATCTAATATTCAGCTTCTGAAAGCGCCATCCAAGTGAGAAAATAAACACACTAATACACCAAAGAGTACATATCTGCAATATCTGCATAAGTACAAGGTCGTCACTTGTAACAGGATTTAGCTATTTAAATTTAAGTCTAATTTAACATTTTCCTATGACCAATTTTTATATAATTACTTACTATTCATGACCAAGTAATAATACCTACAAACAAAAGATGAGATTTTCCTTTAGTCAACTTTATTACAACGTAAAAAGACCTTAAATTTCTTACAAAATTGCAAGTATTTTTATAGTTAGATTAAGAAATGTGTTAATTCGATTAAACAAAGATATATGCCTACTCAGTAACATAAAAATAACTATTCTAGTGGTGGTGAGTAGTAGTCTAGATAGCTAATTTAGAAGGTTAAAAAACTAGTTAGCTAGCTAGCATGCTAGCTTATCCCAAAAAATCTCAACAGATTGCACGGAAAGTCTATTCTGTAGATGGTAACTAGTTAGCTAGCTAGCCTAGTTGGTAGGCCTAACAAAAACACCAGAGAAGCTAACATTAACTAGCTAGAGTTAACTAACTAGCCAACACTAGGCTAGCTAGCTGCAAGCTAGCTACATCATTAACTACCTCAAATCAAATTTTATTGGTCACATATACATATTTAGCAGATGTTATTGCGGTGTAGCGAAATGCTTGTGTTCCTAGCTCCAACAGTGCAGTAGATTCTAACAATTCACAACATTAGACACAAATATACAATACCGTTCAAAAGTTTGGGATCACTTAGAAATGTCCTTGTTTTTTAAATTAAAGCACATTTTTTGGCCATTAAAATAACATCAAATTGATCAGAAATACAGTGTAAACATTGTTAATGTTGTAAATGACTATTGTAGCTGGAAATGGCTGATTTTTTTATGGAATATCTACATAGGCGTACAGAGGCCCATTATCAGCAACCATCCCTCCATCCCTCCAATGGCACATTGTGTCAGCTAATCCAGGTTTATCATTTTAAAAGGCTAATTGATCATTAGAAAACCCTTTTGCAATTATGTTAGCACAGCTAAAAACTGTTGTTCTGATTAAAGAAGCAATAAACCTGGCCTTCTTTAGACTAGGAGAGGAGTTGGAGGCACCTGTGCACAACTGAGCAAGCAAGAGGACAATTACATTAGAGTGTCTAGTTTGAGAAACAGACACCTCACAAGTCCTCAACTGGCAGCTTCATTAAATAGTACCCGCAAAACACGAGTCTCAACAGCAACAGTGAAGAGGCGATTCTGGGAGGCTGGCCTTCTAGGCAGAGTTGCAAAGAAAAAGCCATATCTCAGACTGGCCAATCAAAAGAAAAGATTAAGATGGGCAAAAGAACACAGACACTGGACAGAGGAACTCTGCCTAGAAGGCCAGCATCCCGGAGTCACCTCTTCAATGTTGACGTTGACGGTGTTTTACGGGTACTATTTAATGAAGCTGCCAGTTGAGGACTTGTGAGGCGTAGTACACAGCGTTGTACCAGATCTTCAGTTTCTTGACAATTTCTCGCATGGAATAGCCTTAATTTCTCAGAACAAGAATAGACTGATGAGTTTCAGAAGAAAGATCTTTGTTTCTGGCCATTTTGAGCCTGTAATCGAACCCACAAATGCTGATGCTCCAATCTGTATGTTTTCAGAACTACAAAATACTATATCAGTATAACAGTATCTATACAGTATTTCAATTGTTTTCCAAAATAATCTCTCTATTGCACACGCACATGTACACACACACACACACACACACGTACACACACACACACACAACCACAGCACACACACACACACACACACACACCCAGTGCACAACACACACACACACACACACACACACACACACACACACACACACAGCGGAAAATGCCCACCAACACTCAAACTGACCACAGGTTCCCTCACCGGAATACAGTGCCTGGTCTCCACAGTGACAGGTCTCCCCTCTCTCATGCTGTCCGTGAACCAGGAGATGTCCAGCACAGCCAGTCTGGAGACATCCCTCAGACCACTCCCCAGTAGCCATGCCCACAATGCCCCGGCCTGGTTATCCTCTGCCACCACGTGAGTGACCTCATCACTGCACAGGGAACAAGAAGAAGGAGGTCACAGGTCAGTAAGTCTGCAGGTATAATGCATGATCATGTGGTTACAAGTGGCGGTACACATCGTTACTGTAGAAGAGGTTCAGTGGTTACATAGAGCTGAGGAACGGCGAGCCAACTCTAGCACCAACATCACCATCATCAAACCACCAACTCGGCTGTCAGCGGAATAAAGACCTTCACCAAGAGCAGACAACATCCGTCCGAAGCTGTCAAGACTAGAATTTGCGCTCAAATTACTTTTTTTTAATATAAACTTGTATCTTCTTTTTTCTTCTGTATACTGCATTTCAGCTTTAAGATGTACATTTGTACCAGACAGCCTAACTAATAAGAAATAAACAATGTATATGTATTGTAAGGCTTGTCATAAGCAGTGGTGTAAAGTACTTAAGTAAAAATACTTTAAAGTACAATGTAAGTAGTATTTTAGGGTATCTGTACTCCTAAAGAAAATATATACTTTTACTACAATTATTTTTCCCTGACCCTCAAAAGCACTCGTTACAATTCGAATGCTCTGGCAGGACAGCAGTATGGTCCAATTCACTCACCTAGCAATATAACGTGTTGCCTTCCCTACTGCCTCTGATCTGGTGGACTCACTTAACACAAATACTGCATTTGTAAATGATGTCCCAGTGTTGGAGTGTGCCACTGGCTGTCCATAAAAAAATATATTAAAAAATTGTGCTGTCTGGTTTGCTTAACATAAGTAATTTTATGTATAGCATTTACTTTGAACTTTTACTCAAGTATGACATTTGAGTACTCTTTCCACCACTGTAATTCAGTACATTTAAAACCAGATACTTTTAGACTTCTACTCAAGTAGTATTTTACTGGGTGACTTTCGCTTTTACTGGAGTCATTTTCTATTAAGGTATCTTTACTTTTACTCAAGTATGACAAATTTGTACTTTTTCCACCACTGGTCATAAGCATGTATGACACCCTCATGATGTCTTATTATCACTTCTCTGGGTCAAAGGTCCCACTGAAGTGATCCAAATGTCTCAGAGCCATCTATATGGCTCTAAAATGTCCCTTTGCTTGGAACTTGCCTTGATTTGTAAACTGTGAATCTGTCTGATCAGTGGTTCCTTTTATGTCATGGAATTTAGTAGAAGTAGAAAGAGAACAACGTCACTGTCTTTATTTGTATTGTTTTAGAGAGAGATATAAAGGTTTCAGATCCAGTGTGAGTCTTGGCAGGGACTACTATAACATATATGGACCAGCACAGACTGAACAACATGCACCACAGCCTCCTCAGCAGGACCTCTGAGCATCATTCAGATGTTTATGACTGAAAATACGCCCCTAAGAGTGGAGACATGCATTCACATAGTGTATCACACAGCTCCATAGGAATCCTCACAACAGACGTGTCTGGTTTTCCCCCAAAAGGAAACCCTCTCTGTTTAACTACCATACCAATGAGCCAATCAGAGCACCCGTGCGTGCATAATTATCCTCCCCATGCTCCTCCTTCTCCTCGCCGAGGTAAAACAGCATAACGGCTCCTACGGCCCTCCCAGGACATCCTAACAGTCTAACAGAGTGTCGCTTCAGGAGCCTAATCGGCCAAATCAGCGGTGAGACTAATCCTCTGTCTGACTGCTCTGTGTACTGGTTGGCTGGTTGGCCTGCCACTGAGACCAGGTTTAGAGAGGCTCCACAACAATAACAGCCCCAGAGTGAGGCTCATCAGATAACACAAACCGTATGAATGGGTAGAGCATGTGAGCACATTCAATGGCTTTGCGCAGGTGTGAATATGACTATATGATTACAAAAAAGGAAAGTAATAATTCTGCACACTGCCAACACCAACTTTAGGAGTATATTGGGGTGAACTGAATCTTGAATTTTGCAGAAAAAGAAATGGTATAACCCATCATCTTGGAAAAGGGAAAAAGAAAGTGTCCTTCAGACAGCCTTGTTGAATTTAACAAGACAGGAAGTCTTTCAGACGGTCACAATCGAATGTTGATTGATGTAGACATCCAACCCTGTGGTTAAATTGATAGGTACTGAATTTAGCCATGGCGGGTTTGTTCTTATAAACACGGGGTAAAGAAAATTGTGCTCTCTCTCTCACACATGCTCTTTTACACTCTGCCCTCCTTACAGAAACATAGCTCCTATAATCCAACCCTAATTTAGATATTTTTCCAACTTGTGACCAGCAGTGAATGTAAAATGGCACAGCAGATGCAAATGAGCTAGCACGAAGCACTGCACCCGAAGGGAGTTCCAGGAACAGCGGGACCCTGAGCCCCAGTGCAGTGAGCAAGGATATGCTATATTCAATGGGGTTCAGACAGGGAGAGATGACACTTGTGCTAAGTGAAGTCTCTCTAACACTGCGTCCCACTAGGAGAGCCAAGATCAAGATTACGGAAAGTGTGTATCGTATAACATCATTATCGACATGCCATTCATTTTACACCAGCTAAAGACAAAATCACAGACTAGCTCAGCACAAAGAATTCCTACAATAAGCTCACATTTCAGAAAACGTGATCATGTTGTTGTGTATTTGCATTTTAGAGTTGAAATTAGAAAGGTGAAACTAAACAGATGATAAATGAGGGTTTGTGCCTCTCGTCCACCTCACAAACAGCCTTCACACGCACTAAACAATGTGTGTGCGCCTGCGTGCTCGTGTGTGTGTGTAACGTTCAAGAGAACACATATCTTGTTTGTGAAAGGCTGAATTAGGGAGGTGTTTATCAAAACTGCCCAATACAATTATTACATTTAAAAAAAATTTTTTTTTTAACATTCTTTAGGATACAGTACTTTGCAAAAGTATTCACCCCTCTTGGCATTTTTCCTATTTTGTTTCCTTACAACCGGGAATAAAATAGATTTTTTGGGGGGGGTTGTATCATTTGATTTACACAACATGCCTACCACTTTGAAGATGCTAAATATTTTTCATTGTTAAACAAACAAGAAATACAACAAAAAAAACTGAAAACTTGAGCTTGCATAACTAAAAAGCTCAATTTTAGTCTCATCTGACCAGAGAACCTCCTTCCATATGTTTGAGGAGTCTCCCACATGCCTTTTGGCGAACACCAAGCGTGTTTGCTTATTTTTTTCTTTAAGCAATTGCGTTTTTCTGGCCACTCTTCCGTAAAGCCCAGCCCTGTGGAGTGTACGGCTTAAAGTGGTCCTGTGGACAGATACTCCAATCTCCGCTGTGGAGCTTTGAAGCTCCTTCTGGGTTATCTTTGGTCTCTTTGTTGCCTCTCTGATTAATCCCCTCATTGCCTGGTCCGTGAGTTTTGGTGGGCGGCCCTCTCTTGGCAAGATTGTTGTGGTGCCATATTCTTAGCATTTTTTAATAATGGATTTAATGGCGCTCCGTGGGATGTTCAACGTTTCTGATATTTTTTTATAACCCAACCCTGAGCTGTTCTTCAAACTGTAGAACTGGGTTCTACAGTTTGAACCCCTGCTGTCTCTGGCTCCACACCCACCCCGCCCGGCCATCTAGATGTATGAAAGTTATTGTATAACATTTCTGGGAGTGTGTAAACTTACATTTTGTATTACCATATAATTTTTGTATGTATCAACTTGAAAATGTCTCAATTGACCAATTTGGCACATTCGGGCAGACTTGATAGAAAATACTGGATCAATCTGAAACTTTGCACACACACTGCTGTTTTCTAGTGGCCAAAATCTAAATTGCACCTAGACTCCTATATTATATTATGACCTTTCTCTTGTATTTCAAAGAAGATGGAACAATTTTATCAATTTTTTTTTGAAAAAGCATGTTTTTTTGTTTGTATTATCTTTTACCAGATCTAATGTGTTATATTCTCCTACATTAATTTCACATTTCAACTAACTTCAAAGTGTTTACTTTGAAATGGTATCAAGAATATGCATATACTTGCTTCAGGTCCTGAGCTACAGGCAGCTAGATTTGGGTATGTCACATTTTATTGTGTTACAAAGTGGGATTGAAATGTATTTAATTGACATTTTTCTGTCAAAGTGGAAGAAAAATTAAGATATAATTGTTGTTGCAGAAGTATTCAGCCCCTTTTTGTTTAGGCAAGCATAAATTAATTCAGGAGTCAAATTTGGCTTAAAAAATAACATAAAAAGTTACATAGACTCACTTTGTGTGAAATAATAGGGCATGACATGATTATTAAATGAATAACCCTTCCTCTGTCCAGCATACATATAACATCTGGAAGGTCCCTCAGTCAATTATTGAATTCCAAGCACAGATTCAACTACAAAGTCCAGAGAGCTTTTTGAAAGCCTACAAAAAAAGGCCAGTGATTGGTAGATGGGTAACAATAACAAATCAGACAATGAATATCTTTTTAAGCATGGTCTAGTTCAGGGATCATCAACTAGATTCAGCCGCGGGCCAATTTTTTCTTGAGGGGATGGTCTGGGGCTGGAACGTAATAAAACAACACAGCAAATTGACCGCAAGAAGCCTAAACAGTTATAATATTTGACTGAAACATAATCATCTCGAACCTTGATTACATTTGGGAACATTGTCCTGTGTAGGGTGCCGTCTTTTTGGATGGGACGCTAAAGTGAGTGTCCTGACTCTCTTTGGTCACTCAAAATCCCATGGCACTTATTGTAAGAGTAGGGGTGTTCACCCCAGTGTCATGGCTAAATTCCCAACCTGGCCACATTCCATCAAGGCCACCAAATCATCCCCCTCATTCCTAATTGTCATATATATCACTCCTCACCTCTCCACCTGATAGCTGATATGTGTGGAGAGTTCTGGCACAAAAATGGTCGCCGTGTATTATTGAGAATGATGTCCAACAATGAAAATTCAACAATTCTTTGTTTGATTTTATAATTTTAATTATAATTTTTGGGGAGGCCAAATAAAACCACTCTGAGCAGCAGGACAGGAATGAAACTGCTCAGTGATGTTATAATGAGGACATTGGTGATTTTAAACATCTACAGAGTTAAATGGCTGTGATGGGAGAGAGTTGAGGACGGATCAACAACATTGTAGGGACTTCACAATAATGGCCTAAATGACAGAGTGAAAAGAAGAGCACAAATATACAAAATATTCCAAAACATGCAACAAGGCACTAAAGTAATACTGCAAAAAAACATGGCACAGGAATACACTTTAGGCCTAAATGCAAAGTCCTATGTTCAGGGCTAGGAACATATCTGTATGTTCCTAGGTTTGGGGCAAATCCAACACAACACATTACTGAGTAGCTGCCTAGCCATAATCCCCAAAATATTCTGTCATGGTTTAGATATTGTCTGTCAGAAAGATATCAGTTTGTCTCTGTGGATGGTTTGACAAAGCAACATGCATTTCGGTGTTCCGCAAGGCTCCGTTTTAGGACCGCCATTGTTTTCACTATATATTTTACCTCTTGGTGATGTCATTCGGAAACADAATGTTAACTTTCACTGCTTTGCGGACGACACACAGCTGTACATTTCGATGAAACATAGTGAAGCCCCAAAATTGCCCTCCCTGGAAGCCTGTGTTTCTAACATAAGGAAGTGGATGGCAGCAAATGTTATACTTTTAAACTCGGACAAAAGAGAGATGCTAGTTCTAGGTCCCAAGAAACAAAGAGATCTTCTGTTGAATCTGACAATTAATCTTGATGGTTGTACAGTCGTCTCAAATAAAACTGTGAAGGACCTCAGCGTTACTCTGGACCCTGATCTCTCTTTTGACAAACATATCAAGACTGTTTCAAGGGCAGCTTTTTTCCATCTACAGCAAAAAAAAGAAACGTCCCTTTTTCAGGACCCTGTCTTTCAAAGATAATTCGTAAAAATCCAAATAACTTCACAAATCTTAATTGAAAAGGGTTTAAACACTGTTTCCGATGCTTGTTCAATGAACCATAAACAATGAATGATCATGCACCATGCACCTGGCAGGGCTAGATTGAGCATTGAGCCAGGTGCCATGAAGCCGGCTCAACGAGTCTGGTCTCCAGTGCGTCTCCTCGGGCCGGCATACATGGCACCAGCCTTAGGCATGGTGTCCCCGGTTCGCCAACACAGCCCAGTGTGGGTTATTCCACCTCCCCGCACTGGTCGGGCTACGGGGAGCATACAACCAGGTAAGGTTGGGCAGGCTCAGTGCTCAAGGGAGCCAGTACGCCTGCATGGTCCGGTATATCCGGCGCCACCTCCCCGCCCCAGCCCAGTACCACCAGTGCCTACACCACGCACCAGGCTTCCAGTACGTCTCCAGAGCCCTGTTCCTCCTCCACGCACTCGCCCTATGATGCGTGTCTCCAGCCCGGTACCACCAGTTCCGGCACCACGCACCAAGCCTCTTGTGCGTCTCCAGAGTCCTGTGCGTCCTGTTGCTGCTCCCCGCACTAGCCTTGAGGTGCGTGTCCTTAGCTCGGTCCCACCAGTTCCGGCACCACGCACCAGGCCTACTGTGCGCCTCAGCCGGCCAGAGTCTGCCGTCTGCCCAGTGCCGCCTGCGCTGTCCGTCTGCCCAGTGCCGCCTGCGCTGTCCGTCTGCCCAGTGCCGCCTGCGCTGTCCGTCTGCCCAGAGCCGCCTGCGCTATCCGTCTGCCCAGAGCCGCCTGCGCTATCCGTCTGTCCAGAGCCGCCTGCGCTGCCCGTCTGTCCCGAGCCGTTCAAGAGCGCCCGTCTGTCCCGAGCCGTCAGAGCCGCCCGTCTGTCCCGAGCCGTCAGAGCCGCCCGTCTGTCCCGAGCCGTCAGAGCCGCCGTCTGTCCGAGCCGTCAGAGCCGTCCGCCAAGACAGGAGCCAGCCAGAGCCGTCCGCCAGACAGGAGCAGCCAGAGCCGTCCGCCAGACAGGAGCAGCCAGAGCGTCCGCCAGACAGGAGCAGCCAGAGCGCGTCCGCCAGACAGGAGCAGCCAGAGCCGTCCGCCAGCCAGGATCTGCCAGAGCCGCCAGTCAGCCAGGATCTGCCAGAGCAGCCAGGATCTGCCAGAGCCGCCAATCAGCCAGAATCTGCCAGAGCCACCAAAGCGGGTATTAACTATGGTGGAGTGGGGGCCACGTCCCGCACCCGAGCCGCCGCCGTAGGAAGGCCCACCCGGACCCTCCCCTTCTGTGTCAGGTTTTGCGGCCGGAGTCCGCACCTTTGGGGGGGGGGTACTGTCACGCCCTGGCCTTAGTTATCTTTGTTTTCTGTATTATTTTAGTTAGGTCAGGGTGTGACAGGGGGGATATTTGTGTGTATTTGTCTCGTCTTGGGTGGTTGTATTGTATAGGGGGTTTTGTAGAGTGTATGGGGTTGGGTTCAGTGTAGGTGTTTAGGAAAGTCTATGGTTGCCTGGTTTGGTTCTCAATCAGAGACAGCTGTTTATTGTTGTCTCTGATTGGGAGCCATATTTAAGGCAGCCATAGGCATTAGGCTGGTGTGGGTAATTGTCTATGTCTAAACGTTAGTAGCTTTTGTGTGCACTTTCGTTTTGTAGCTTCACGGTCGTTTGTTGTTTTTGTTTTGTAAAAGTGTTCATTTCGTGTTTTCGTCTCTTCTAAATAAAAGATGTATTTGTATCACGCTGCGCCTTGGTCCACTCTTTCACCTCAAGACGATCGTGACAAACATCTAACAGGCAGAACTTAACATGTACTGGGTTGTTCCCGGAAATGAGTACCTTCTATAATGATAAATAGAAACTATGCAGCAATATTATATTTTTATTAAAAACTTGTTTTATTAAATGAATTGCCCTTTAATATAGACCACATGGAGAATTCAATCATTCCGATTTTTCAACTTAAGGATCTAAAGATACTGCGTGTTTAAACTTCATTAAAGGGACAAAACTTATAATGGGATGAAATGTTGAAAACGCATCTAAAATATCGAACTTGCACATGTTCAATTCAAAATGGGTTAATTTGCTGAAATGGAACACTGTGTTTTAAAGCATTAAAGGAGGTCTAAAGGGGCATTACGTTTAACAATCAAACCAACAACTGTGACATTGTTAATTGAGTGAACTAAAAGTGAATGATGGAGGATGAAATCCCAAATAAGACTCCACTGGAGAGGGCAGAGGAGCATCTAAATTCACTCTATGCAGCCCGGAGAGGCAAACTTGGAGTGTGTACACGCAGAATTAATGAAATAAAAGTCCTTCTTGTTGATGGAGGAAACATTGAAACTGAGAATGAGAGTCTTGAAGCATTTGATGCTGTTCTCAATGACTTTAAGAATGCTCATGAATCTGTGCTAGAGCTGGTCACAGAGGAGGAACAGGAACAGGAGAGCATTACCTATTATCAACCAAGAATGAGAACTTATGAACATTTCCTGAAAGAGGTGGAAATATGGAAAAAGGCTGAAGTTGAGCCACAAATGCTCATTGAACCATACGACAGCATTTCCAATGTGTCAAAAACATCAAGCAAAACAAAGTATTCTAAGACTGCTTTCTCAGTGTCCTCTGCACGCCTAAAAGCTGAGACAGAACGAACAGCTCTACTAGCTCGCCAAGCATCATTACAGGACAAGCATGCATTGGAACTGGAGAAAGCTCAACTGGAAAAACAGAAAGCTCAACTGGAACAACAGAAAGCTCAAATGGAACAACAGAAAGCTCAACTGAATATTAGGATGGAAGAAATGGCACTGGAAACGGACATAGCAGCATATAATGTCAAACTGAAGGTCCTGGAGAGTGTTGAGTCAATCCCATGCTGTGGCAGCCCACTTACTAAGCCAAGAAGATGGAATGAACTCTTATTTTGAGAACCCGGAACCCGAGGTCTATGAGGAACCTGAACCATCACCTGTTGAGTTTGCTGCATTAGGTGCAGTTCCAAAGACCCCACTACAAAGAGTTTTACAACAACTGACCACAAAGCCATCAAAACCTATACAGAAAACAGTCATAAACCACACCGTTCAGCAGCCAACAGCAAGGTCTAGTAATCAACACAGGATCAACACTGCGGGTATCAGCCATAATTCCAGCCATGATAACCTCTCTACTGTCATGCAAAGGCAGAATGAAATTTGCTGACCTCCTTGTACTACAGCACAAACAGGCCACACTCCCTGTTAGGGAGATACCTATGTTTGACGGTGATCCTCTAAACTTTAGGCCATTCATGCGTGCATTTGAGCATGGTATAGAAGATGAGACAAGCAGTCACCAGGATAGGCTCTATTACRTGGAACAYTACACCTCTGGTCAGCCCAAGAATCTGGTCCGTAGTTGTCTGCATATGGAAGCCAGAAGAGGCTATGCAGAGGCTAAGAGGTTGTTAAAGGAACACTTTGGCAATGAAATCAAAGTCACAACTGTTTACATGGAAAAAGCTTGGAACTGGACAAACATCAAACCGGATGATGGAAAGGGACTGGGTGGCTATGCACTCTATCTTAAAGGTTTCTGTAACCCTATGCAAGACCTATAGAACATGGAAGAGCTTAATCTTCCCTACAAACTAAGGGAAAAATGGAGGTCTACAGCATGTGATATTTTAGAGAGAAGCCACCTGAGGGCCCAGTTCGGTGACCTTGAGACGTTCATGGAAAAACAGGCCAAAATACTGCAGGATCCGTTGTATGGAGATTGTTTGAGAACGTTGTTTGAGGCTTCTACTGTGATGTGGGACCGAATGAGAGAGGAATGAGCCAGGTGTCTGGCAGAGTGCCACAGGCTCTGAGGCACGGTCACGAGAGAGTTAGCTCTCGTTCCATTGCTTTTCTACAGACATAGAAATTCTCCGGTTGGAACATGATTGAAGAATTATGATAAAAAACATCCTGAAGATTGATTCTATACTTAGTTTGACAAGTTTCTACGGGATGTAACGGAACTATTTGAACTTTTCGTCCGACGTTCGGCTGGACCAGAACGCGCTTTTGGATTTGTTTACCAAACGCCCTAACAAAAGAAGCTATTTGGACATAAATTATGGACATTATCGAACAAAACAAACATTTATTGTGGAACTGSGATTCCTGGGAGTGCATTCTGATGAAGATCATCAAAGGTAAGTGAATATTTATAATGCTATTTCTGACTAATGTTGACCACCAAATATGGCGGATATCTTTTTGGCTGCTTTGTTGTCTGAACGCTGTACTCAGATTATTGCATGGTTTGCTTTTTCCGTAAAAAAATGTTTTAATCTCACAGCGGTTGCATGAAGGAGAAGTGCATCTCTCATTCCATATGTAACACTTATTTTTTATATTTTCATCAACATTTATAATGAGTATTTCTGAAAATAGATGTGGCTCTCTGCACAATCACTGCATGTTTTAGAACTACTGAACGTAAAGCACCAATGTAAAATGAGATTCTTTGATATAAATATGCACTTTATCGAACAAAACATACATGTATTGTGTAACATGAAGTCCTATGAGTGTCATCTGATGAAGATCATCAAAGGTTAGTGATTGATTCTATCTCTATTTGTGCTTTATGTGACTCCTCTCTTTGGCTGGAAAAATGGCTATGTTTTTCTGTGAGTTGGTGGTGACCTAACATAATCGTTTTTCTATCCCTGATGAACACAACTACGTTCAGTAGTTCTTCGTTGTAAAGCATTTTTTAAATCAGACACTGTGGCTGTATTAACGAGAATTTTCTCTTTAAAATGGTGTAAAATACTTGTATGCTTGAGGAATTTTAATTATGAGATTTTAGCTGTTTTAAATTTGGCGCCCTGCACTTTCACTGGCTTTTGGCGAGGTGGGACGCTACCGTCCCACATATCCCAGAGAGGTTGACCTATGCGTTTCTCGATTCTGGTAGCTCAGCAACATTTTGTACAGAGAGACTCATGAGGCAGCTGAAAGCTAAATGCAGTGAGACTGAAATTCTGCTACGAACAATGGGGCATGAGAGTTCCTACCAAGAGCTTCGAGATATCTAGATTAGAGATTGGCAATGTGGAAGGCAACACATTTATTGCATTACCAAAGGTCTACACCCAAAATAAGATCCCAGTGACAAGAGAGAACATTCCCACTCAGAAAGATCTCAAAAGGTGGCCATACCTGAAAGAGGTTCAGTTGAAGGAAATTGATGCCGACGTCGAACTCCTGATTGGCGTAAATGCMCCAAAGGCAATGGAACCCTGGCAAATCATAAATAGCCAAGGCAACGGACRGTATGCAGTGAAAACCCTCTTTGGATGGGTGATGAACGGTCCTCTTAACAATTGTACCATGGCAGAAGAATCTGGGTGTCCTACGGTGATGGCCAATCGTATCTCAATGGCCGACCTGGGGGTTCTTCTTGTAAATCAGTACAACCATGACTTCCCTGAGAGAGTGTATGAAGAGAAAAGTGAGATGTCAGCTGAGGATCGTAAGTTTATGGAGATAGTATCAAGCTCCATAACCCTCAAAGACCGCCACTACTACTTACCGTTGCCCTTTTGCAACAAAGATGTAGTCCTGACAAACAATCATGACATGGCAAAGCAGCGGGCTCTAAATATTACCAGGAAGTTCAAGAAGGACAAAGGTTACGCTGCAGAGTACAAAGGCTTCATGGAAGAGATGATTACAAAAGGTTATGCCGAGAAGGTACCACAAGAACAGCTCCTCAGAGAGAAAGGCAAGGTATGGTACATACCACACCATGGCGTTCACCATACGCACAAAGGAACAATACGAGTGGTGTTTGACTGTTCATCATCCTATAAAGCTACATCTCTTAACAGTGAACTCCTTCAAGGCCCTGACCTGGCAAACAAGCTTATAGGAGTCTTGCTAAGATTTCAGCAAGAGCACATTGCCGTGATGGTAGACATAGAAGGAATGTTCCATCAAGTACGTGTCCATGGAGATGACTTAAACTTCCTGCGATTCCTATGGTGGCCGGATGGTGATACTAACAAAACATTGGAGGAGTACAGAATGACGGTACATCTTTTCGGTGCTATATCCTCTCCAAGTTGTGCAAACTTTGCACTGCGAAAGACTGCAGAAGACAACTGTGAGAGGTACGATGAAGAGGTGATTCAAACAGTCAAGTCCAACTTCTATGTTGATGACTGTCCACAGAAGAACAAGCCATAGCTCTCACAAAAAACCTCAGGGATGTGTGCTCTCAGGGTGGATTCAAATTGACCAAGTGGGTCAGCAACAGCCGCACTGTGCTGGCTTCTATCCCTGATGAACACAAAGCCAAGCAGATAAAAGAACTGGACCTGGACAGAGAAAAGCTGCCTGTTGAAAGAGCACTTGGAATCCGATGGAACATTGAAAGTGATGCGTTTTCCTTCCGAGTCACTGTCAAGAACAGACCCCTTACAAGAAGAGGTATTCTCTCAACTGTCAGCTCTATTTATGATCCATTAGGTTTCCTCGCCCCATTCGCATTAAAGGCAAAGCAAATTCTTCAAGTGCTCTGCAAGCTAAAGTGTGAATGGGACGAAGTCATCCCTGAAGAACACTCTATTTCATGGAAGAGATGGCTCTCAGAGCTGGAACAGCTCTCCAGATTCCAGATAGACAGGTGTATGATGCCTGAGAACTTTGGTCAAGTCAATACCGCACAGCTGCATCACTTCGGTGACGCAAGTGAACAAGGTTATGGTACGGCAAACTACCTTAGGTTCACAAACGGTATGGAAAAGGTCCACATCGCATTCATACTGGGGAAATCAAGGGTGACTCCACTCAAGCAGATGACGATCCCCAGACTGGAACTTGCTGCAGCAACATTGGCAATGCGAGTGGACAGGATGTTAAGGTTGGAGCTCCAGATTGAACTTGAGGAGTCAACTTTCTGGACAGACAGCCAGTCTGTGCTAAAATACATTACATTTACATTTACATTTAAGTCATTTAGCAGACGCTCTTATCCAGAGCGACTTACAAATTGGTGCATTCACCTTATGATATCCAGTGGAACAACCACCACATACATCCGCAACGATACCAAGAGATTCAATACCTTTGTGGCTAATAGGGTTGCTATGATCCGTGACCTATCGAAAGCAAAACAGTGGAGGTATTTGAACTCCCAACACAACCCAGCCAATGATGCCTCAAGAGGATTAGATGTTGAAACTTTCCTGAACTCAAAGAGATGGTGCAAAGGACCAGAATTCCTGGAGAAACCAGAAACGCAATGGCCGAAAGTCCCCGAGGAGCTTGGCTCCATCCCTCCGGATGATCCAGAGGTGAGAAAAGACGTAATCGTAAACAGTACATGTGTGGAAGAAAAGAGTCCAACCAGCAAACTGATTGAGTACTATTCAACATGGAACAGCTTGAAGAAAGCAGTTGCCTGGATAGTGAAACTGAAGAGACTTCTTCTACAGTTAAGCCAGAAAAGGAAGGTTCTCACACAAACTGATCCAGGATCAGATCAGAGTTTAACAAACTCACTGAAGGAACAAATTGACAAGTTCAAACTGACGTTTGGAAAATAACGTCTGTCTGTGGATGACCTAGATGAAGCAGAAAAGCGATTTTGGATACCCTGTGCCAACTCCTTAGCAAGGAAGATCCTTAAGAGCTGTGTCTTCTGCAGGCGGATGCAAGCTAGACCTGGAGAACAGAAGATGGCCGACCTTCCACAAAGATCGGGTGTCACCTGATTTGCCACCTTTCACCCATGTGGGCATAGATTACTTTGGCCCCATAGAGGTGAAGTGAGGCCGCGTTCATGTGAATCGGTATGGTGTGACCTTTACTTGCCTTGTGAGTCGAGCTGTCCATCTAGAAGTTGCTAGTTATCTGGATACTAATTCCTGCATCAATGCCCTGTGCAGGTTCATCTGTTGAAGGGGCCCAGTAACAAGTATCAGAACAGACAATGGCACCAACTTTGTTGGAACACACAGAGAGCTAGGAGAAGCTCTGAAAGAGCTGGATCACAACAAGATTCAAAATGAATTACTGGAGGAAGGAGTGACATGGTCATTCAATCCTCCCTCTGGAGCCCACCATGGGGGTTGATCCGACTGGAGAAAAAGATCCTCTATTCAGTCCTTAAAGAGCAAGTACTGGATGATGAGGCTTTGCAGACAGCCTTGTGGGAAGTTGAGGCAATTATGAACGACAGACCAATCACTACTGTAACAAATTACCCTAATGATCTAGAACCCCTGACTCCGAACCATCTGCTTCATCTGAAAGCAAAGCCAGTCCTGCCACCAGGACTATTCCAGAGAAGCGACCTGTACTCACGAAGGAGATGGAAGCAAGTACAATATATCACTGACCTCTTCTGGAAGAGATGGATCAGGGAGTATCTTCCACTTAAGCAGGAGCGGAACAAGTGGAACAAAACTAAGAGAAACTTCAGTCCTGGTGACCTTGTGGTCATCGTCGATGACACCACCCCAAGGAACTCTTGGCTAATGGGGCATGTGGTGGAGGCCTTGCCAGGGGCCAAAGGTCTTGTCCGGAGCATCATGGTTAAGACCAAGACCAGTATCTTACAGAGGCCTATAAATAAACTCTGTCTGCTCCTTGAGGCGACGGAGTGAGATATATATACACATACATACATTACATACACAACAACACACACACACACACAACACACACACACACACACACACACAACACCACACACACACACACACACACCACACACCACACACACACACACCACACACACACACACACACACACACCACACACACACACACACACAACAAACACATACACATGCTCCATCTTTTGAATCACGTGCACCTCTGATTCGCTGATGTCGTACTCTTACATTCTTTGTTAAGTAGCATACATTTTTGGATGTCAAAATCTTTACATTTTTGGAAGTTGAAACACCTGAACACTTCAAGTCAGACTGAGATCTATGGACTATTTTTCCTATATGGGACCTTGTATATTTGATATAACTGTGAACTGTAATAGTGCTCTGGTACAGAATGTTTTGTTATTGGCTCTACGTTTGAGTATTAAGTAATTGTTGTGCATTCAGTGCAGTTAACATTTAGGGCAGGGGTGTCAAAGTCAAATGGACGGAGGGCCAAATAAAAATTTAGCTACAAGCGAGGGCCGGACACGCTTCCTGGTGTATGATACAATGATAAGCTGTCAGCTCACCTGTCGCGTTTTCCTCTTTCATCTTTCCCGTATCTTCGCCACCAGTCCGCTCCTGTGTCCACACATCGCAGTGCTCCGTCGGTTGTCAAACCCACGAGTTTTTCCCAAGCACTCCATCTCATTTACACATCTTGACACCTCTTCATACAAATCATGCCCGTAGTTGTGCCATGCATAGGACGGTAAAGCCAAAAACTCCTCTGTCACGCTTAGCTGGAGTCCACTCCGCGGATGAAAATTGACAACTGGGCAATGTCAGAAATGTCGTGCTCTCATCCACAGCCAAGGAATATGCAATGAAATCTTTTCCCTTTTTCACAAGCTGCTCTTTTAGATTGATGGACAACTGTCTACTCTCTCGGCAATGGTTTTCTGCTCAGACTCACATTTAAAAAGAGTTGCCTTTTTTCTGGCAAACTTCGTCACAAACTTTAATCATCAGTTTTTGATGAAATCCCCTCCGTAAATGGCCGGGCTGATTTAGCGATCTCTTTCTGCCAAATAAAACTGCCTTGACAGCAGCCTGGCCTTGTGATTTGGCTTTTTTGAACAGAGCCTGTCGAGATTTGAGGCCTCGTTTTAATTCCTCTGCCTTTTGTAGCCTTTGTTCATGTCCATATTCTTGTTTTTGTTCCGCGTGTTCGTTTCATAATGTCGTCTCAGATTATACTCTTTCAGTACCGCACACTTTCTCCACACAGAAGACACACAGGTTTTCCAGCTACCTTCCGTGAACATTATTACTCCGACTCCCACCTTGTTTGAAACCCCCGGTTCTCAGTGTCCACCTTCCGTTTTGCCATTTTTGATGGGTATCTGAAAGTTAATTTTACTGTGATGCTGACGACTGCTGTGCCAATAAATATTGAAATGAAGCAGCCTACTGCTCGGTGCGTCACCGTTGCATTGTGGGAAATGTAGTATTGGTGCGTGTAAAAGATCTGCGGGCTGCCGGCTTGCTGCGGTCTGCGGGCCGGTTCTAATAATAAATCAAGATCATCCCAGGGGCCGTAAAAAACCTTCTCGCGGGCCGGATGTGGCCCGCGGGCCTTGACTCTGACATATGTGATTTAGGGGCTGGTATGTTAGAGCCGATTTGGACATATTTGTATAAAAGACAGAACATACAGAGCTCCATGTACATTTGTGTAAATATATTAAATATTAATGTATATGATGAAATATTAGGTACGTACCTTTATGATTTATATTTACCTGATTGAGATATATTAATTTGTTGTTAGTGTAACTTAGTTTTTGGCCCCCCCTCTTGCCCATTCATTGGTCTGTGGTAAGTCTGTTAGGATAAAGGCAGGAAGTTGGGCCTTCGGGGGAGGAGTCCTTGCTAGACGCGGGAGCGGTATAGTTTTTTGACCATACAGACATACAGACAGACAGACATACAAACAGGTCATATTATGTCTTTTCCATGTCAAGTAATCTATGCTTTAAGTTGATTGGAGAATCATTTTTTTTGTTATATATAAGAAGAATAAACCGTTTTGTTGCACCATATCCCTGGATCTCATTGAATGTGTTGGCCGTTTGGAAACCTTGAGTGTGAACTGTATGCGTACGAAACAACCCCGCTTCAGGCTAGGTCAGTGGCTAAGGTAAAGAGGAAAGGAAGCCACTACAATTAGTAATTCATTGACGTCCGTCCCTAATTTGAATGGTCAACTGCCCCTTAGAACCAACTTCTCTGCTTTGAAAAAGCCTAGGTTGCGTCGATTTGAGTCAGAAACATTAATTATAGTGTCAGATGTACTACAAAGTGTAAATAGATCAGTCTCGTCCAAAACTGAGATTTGTAAGTGAGTTCATCATGATTTATTGGAAGGTTGTCTATGGATTACGATCATGCCCACTTGCCCAGTCCCCACTAACATGAGAGAAGCAGCTGTGCTTATTCTGCTCTATCAGCTGCGCACACTCTATCCAAGCATAGCAGCCAGAAACTCCAGAGAGTGAGATAGACTTGCCCAATATGCAGTGCCTCAGACTTGTTTACATAAGACAACACATCGCAATTTTATGCTGAAATAACCCTTTGCCCTAAGCCCTTTATGGAATGGTCACTTGCTGATGTGTTTGATAGTGTCAATCACTCGAATCTGCCACTTTTTTGGTCAAAATGAGAATTGAGCTGATCAGAGCGCACTTGTATCCCAACTGCAACTTGTCCAAAACCCATTCGTGAACAATCTTGCGTGTGTCTCCCGCGCGAACGATTTTGTAACATGATTCCCTATTAAACACTGCCAGACAGACTCACACTCTGGTAATAGATAGTGAGAAAGTTGTAAAAAACGAAATGGCCACTCGCCAGTGACTTGATTAGGTGATTGTGGCCTGGCTGCTCAATGTGCCTGCTAGCTACTACTTGCTATCTTCATTGACAAACAGAGTTGGAACATAGCTAGCTAGCAAGTGATTTGGGACACTGATAAACAGTGTTAAGCTTGTGCTTTATTTCAATAGTTTGACAGCTTGCAGATGATGAAGTTGTAGACATGTTATGTATCTCAGAAATCAGTCCTGAGTACGCAGCCAGACTTTCCCAAACTTACTAGTTTTTCATGCACATTTTTTTACTTGAGAAATACTGCACCAAACAAGTTAGCGAAATGTAAAATTGTACAACTAAAACCTCCTCGGCAAAAACGTCTAAATTAATTACAGATTTCATGATTTCTTGACTATTTTAAGGAAGTGGCTATGTTGTTGCTACAGTGACTCAGGAGGGACAAACAACAGTACCTACCAGGGTACAATATGCGAACATAACACACTCACATCAAACCACACCCCCAGGACAACTCTCGTTTGGCTTCAGTTATGGCCGCTAGCATTTCTTAATGAGCAATCTTCAAAACTGCTTGAGGCGTTGCCTTCAACTAGCAGAGGATACTCTGCCACCAGTTGACTCAGCACACCAGCCCATTCAGCAACCCGCCCAGGTCAGCGATGCCCGTTTGTCCCACCCTCTCTGCTGACTAGGCGAGCGTTGGAATGGACCACGGCCGTCTGGGAGAAAGGAGAGGAGGAGCTGGATTCACATGAGGGGTTCATGGCTCTGTTCAGAGATATCTTCGATCATCCACCGGTGGGCAGAGAGGGGTTGAGCGCCTACGCCAACTACGGAAGTAGGACCAGACTGCTGCCGAGTACACCCTCACTTTCCGGACAGTAGCAGCATCCAGAGGATGGAATGAGCAGGCGCTTCGTACGCTATTCAGAAGAGGACTGCGCAAGGAGGTCCAAGCGGAACTGGCTCACGCGAGACTCCAGCAAGCCGTCCACCATCAGAAGGTGAAGGCAGAGTGCCACCGCAGTAAGACTTCCGTGTTCCATCCTGGGGATTGTGTCTGGCTCTCTACCAGGAACCTCCCACTCAGCCTGCCCTGCAAGAAGCTGAGCCCCCGGTTTGTGGGCCGTTCAAGGTTCTCCAGAGGGTCAACGAGGTGATGTATAGGTTACAGTTTCCCAGTGACTACCGTATCTCACCTTCTTTTCATGTCTCCCTTCTCAGGCCGGTGGTTCCTGGTCTCCTGGCTGATGCTGTCCCCTACGACACCTCTCCACCCCCCCTGGATGTCGAGGAAGGTCCCGCCTATGCCGTCAGATCCCTACTTAACTCCCGATACCGTGGCGGTCGGCTCCATTATCTGGTGGACTGGGAGGGGTATGGCCCAGAGGAGCAGAGTTGGAATCCGGTGGAGGACATTCTGGATCTCAACATAATCCGTTGGAGCCGTCACAGGGGGGTACTGTCACGTCTACTCCTGCTCCTTCCCTCCGGCGTTTGACGTCGCTGGTTTACTAACCACTGGTCCTGGTAAGCATCATTATGCGCACCTGGCATCAATGATTACTAGCACCTGTGCTTCATTAGGAGTCACACCTAAACTCTATTACCCAACTTATTACCTCCCCTTTATCTGGCACTCCCTCAGGTTCTCTCCCAAGGCAAAATTGTTTCTGTGTTTCATGTCAAGATGCTCATTCCATGTTCTTTGTTATATTAATCTTACCACCTGCACCTGCCTCTCGACCCCCAGCGTCTACGTCACATGCTACAAGCTTGGCACACCTGTATTTGGGTAGTTTCTCCCATTCTTCTCTGTAGATCCTCTCAAGCTCTGTCAGGTTGGATGGGGAGCGTCGCTGCACAGCTATTTTCAGGTCTCTCCAGAGATGTTTGATTGGGTTCTAGTCCGGCTCTGGCTGGGACACTCCAGGACATTCAGAGACTTGCCCCGAAGCCACTCCTGTGTTTTCTTGGCTGTGTACTTAGGGTCGTTGTCATGTTGGAAGCTGAACCTTCACCCCAGTCTGAGGTCCTGGGCACTCTGGGGCAGGTTTTTATGAAGGATCTCTCTGTACTTTGCTCCGTTCATATTTCCCTCAATCCTGACTAGTCTCCCAGTCCCTGCCACTGAAAAACATCCCCACAGCATGATGCTGCCACCACCATGCTTCACCGTAGGGATGGTGCCAGGTTTCCTACAGATGTGACGCTTGGCATGCAGGCCAAAGAGTTCAATCTTGGTTTCATCAGACCAGAGAATCTTGTTTCTCATGGTCTGAGAGTCCTTTAGGTGCCTTTTGGCAAACTCCAAGGGGGCTGTCATGTGCCTTTTACTGAGGAGTGGCTTCCATCTGGCCTCTCTACCATAAAGACATGATTGGTGGAGTGCTGCAGAGATGGTTGTCCTTCTGGAAGGTTCTCCCATCTCCACAGAGGAACTCTGGAGCTCTGTCAGAGTGACCATCGGGTTCTAGGTCACCCCTCTAACCAACGCCCCCCGGTTGCTCAGTTTGGTCGGGCAGCCAGCTCTAGGAAAAGTCTTGGTGGTTCAAAACTTCTTCCATTTAAGAATGATGGAGGCCCCTGTGTTCTTGGGGACCTTCAATTCTGCATACATTTTTTGGTACCCTTCCCCAGATCTGTGCCTCGACACAATCCTGTCTCAGAGCTCTACTGACAATTCCTATGACCTCATGTCTTGGTTTTTGCTCTGACATGCACTGTCAACTGTAGGACCTTAAATAACAGGCGTGTGTGCCTTTCCAAATCATGTCCAATCAATTGAATTTACCACAGGTGGAATCCAATCAAGTTGTAGAAACATCTCAAGGATGATCAATGGAAACAGGATGCACCTGAGCTCAATTTCGAGTCTCATAGCAAAAGGTATGAATACTTATGTAAATAAGTTGTTTCTCTTTTTTTAAATAAATATATGGTTTATTGTGTGTAGATTGCCTAGGATTTTTTCTAAATGCATTTTAGATTAAGGCTGTAACGTAACAAAAGGTGGAAAAAGTCAAGGGGTCTGAATACTTTCCGAAGGCACAGTATATTTATCTCTGGAATACAGTTTAAAGTATTACATACATTTTAAAATGTATTTGAAATACCTTTTACATGATGTTAAATATACTGAACAAATATATAAACTCAACATGTAGAGTGTTGGTCCCATGTTTCATGAGCTGAAATAAAAGATCCCAGACATGTCCATAAGAACAAAAAGCTTAATTCTCACATTTTGTGCAAACATTTGTTTACATCCCTGTTAGTGAACATTTCTCCTTTGCCAAAATAATCCATCCACATGACAGGTGGGGCATATCAAGAAGCTGATTAAACACATGATCATTCCACAGGTGCACCTTGAGCTGGTGACAATAAAAGGCCACTCTAAAATGTTCAGTTTTGTCATACAACAGAAAGCCACTGATGTCTCAAGTTTTGCCAGAGAATTTAACGTTTTTTCTCTCCAACATCATTTTAGAGAAATTGGCGTTACGTCCAACAAGCCTCACAACCGCAGACCACATGTAACTACGCCGGTCCAGGACCTCAACATCCGGCTTCTTCACCTGCGGAATCATCTGAGATCAGCCAACTGTACAGCTAACGACTCTGAGGAGTATTTCTGTCTGTAATAAAGCCCTTTTGTGGGGAAAACTAATTCTGATTGACTGGGCCGGCTCCCCAGTGGGTGGGCCTGGGTCACAAGTGGTTGGCCTACCACCTTCCCAGGCTCACCCATGGCTGCTCCCCTGCCCAGTCATGTGAAACCCATAGATTAGGGCTTAATGAATTAATTTCAATTGACTGATTTCCTTATATGAACTGAAACTCAGTAAAATCGTTCAAATTGCTGCATGTTGCATTTATATTTTTGTTCAGTATCTATATAAAAAAAAATGTATGGTTGCAGCTGATATCAAATAGTCTGCTAGGTAGAATGTCAGTTTGAGGCATGCTCACACACACACACACACACACACACGCACACGCACACGCACAAAGAAGCCTTCCAACTTCCCTACTTCACACACCCACACACGCACACACACACACACACACACACACACACACACACACACACACACACACACACACACACACACACACACACACACACACACACACACACACTGTCTACTTCCTAGCTGTGGTTTGTTTCAAACAATTGTATCAAGCCAAGTGTAACCGTAGGAGCGTTCAAGCTGTGTTTCTGGGAATGCTGCCATCAGCCCCAGCCTGGCTCGATGCGGCGTTGGCAGCAGGTCTGTTCTACAGCCTCCCAGCTCAGCTACTCCCACCGGTGCCCCTCAGGCAGGCCCATACAGCTGGGTCTGCCTGGCTGAGCTCGATCAGCTCAGTTTTTCTCTGCCACCCAGCTATGGCACAATGGATCCTTATTAGCATGGAGAGGCATATGGAGGAACCGTATAAGCAGCCTTAAATGAACGTGTGGCTAGGTGCTCTGTTATACAGGCTATGGTGTGGTAGCTGGTGGGCGATTCCGTCTGTGTGGGTTCTCTTGCATCGGAAGTCTTGTTAAACATATGTTATGGGATTATATGAGATCAAGTAATAATCTTTGCTCTCTGCTAAATGCACAATGTCCTCACTTTGCACCAAGAAACTTCTCACAATCAGGCATAGAGCAGCAAAACTATGACCAGGAACTTATGGCAAACAATCACATAGGGCCTACCATAACATGATCAATCCCTTTATTTGATCACTAAGGAAAAACAATAAGAGACTCTATTTGACTTGAGAAAGAGAATGGGCTGGTTGGCCTACCTGAGGACGTATTCCACTCGAAAGCCTTTTGACCTGGCCAGGCTGGTCAGAAAGCTCCTTCTACTGCTGCCCATCTTCCTCTCCACCAGGTACACCGTCACCTCATTGAACTTGACCTCTTCCTGACCCCGAGCAACAGCCTCAACTGGCCTTGGCCTTTTCTTCACACGTGGTAGCATGCTAGCATGGATCATCTCTTTGGGATGAGCTTCAAAAAGTGTAGCACCTGAACATGGAACTTGTTTTTGCTACTTTCTAACGCTAGTCTGTGTTGTGCCCCGCACTTCTTGCCTTGTTTTGGTGATGCCACAATTGTTGGGCTCTTATTTGTCGACACAAGGACAAACTGGCAGTTTGAATGAGGTCTCTGAGAGGCTGGCTGACAGGAAACCTCTGGCAAAGCAACAGGTGTTTATGATTTGGGTTTTATTAGGCAGAGATCAACTGCCAACATCCAAAAAATGACAGTGAACGGAGTTCAACCAAGGATAAACATTTTTTTTTAAATCAACAGATAAAACGTTCAGTATTAGAGAGACTTCATGAATCCACATTGAATGGATCGAAAGTTAGTCCACATAGAATCCAGAGAGGAAAAGCAAAGCCATGTAATCAATAGTAATGAAACTTTTGTGAAACATCACAGCACAGTTGAAAAATATATGGCAAATAGAAATCAAAAATGGATGGTGTTAAGAGATAGATGGGAGGGGTTGAGTGGAGCTGAAGGGTGGGATTAAAAACAACAAGATAACTAATGTCAAATATACTGTGTCCGTAAAATATATATAGGTTCAGAACTTTTGTGAAACAGCACAGTTGAAAATATATGGCAAAATAGAAATCAAACTGGATGTGCTTCAGAGATAGATGTGAGGGGTGTATGGAAGCTGAAGGATGTGATTAAAAACAATCAAAAGTGAACTATTGTAAAATACATTGTGTATAAGCTGGAAGTAGAGGCCTAAGTGTTGTTGTCCATTAGTTTACTCCAATTAGGAGAGGGGTGGTATATATATATATTTAAAAAGATATATATGGGAGATTGGAGTCTACAGTCTATCTGCACTATTGAAGCTGATCTACCCCCTGAAAAAATAAATAATAATAATAATAATGAATCTGGGTCAGAAAAAGTTGCATTTAGATTATTGTTAATCAGGATTCTGGACTGCAGGTTAGAGCAAAACCTTGCCTCAGGGGACTGCTGGGATACTGGTCACCTCACAAGACCCCCACAGCTGTCCAACCACAACGTCCAGTCCACCTCCCCATCCCTGCATCTCATTATGTCCAGACCACGCTTCCACCATCTGCTCCAACACTTAATTAGCTGACAGCTTCACATGGGATTCCTGGTCAGCCATCCCCTTGAGATACCTTATACAGAAGATTTGCACTCGTGTAGGTAGGTATGCCATGGCCCATCGGTCAATGATTAGGACTATTTTGTCCAAATTGAGGGTGTAGAGAGAAGAATATGACTTTATTGATCCCAACTTGGAAAATGGTTTAATCACTCAGCATCATCAATAAGGACAAGACACGTATCAATGACAAACACATGATAAGAAACACATAATAAGATACATATGAAGGCACCAGTGTCTTAGTAGTAGAGTCTGATTAAAAGGAGGTAAGAAATGTTGTTGTCTATCCTACCTTGGGGAAACGAGCAACAGCAACATTCATATTAAGAATACATAAATCAGTTAATAATTACACATTAAAAAGCCTCATGGCTGTGGGTAAGCTCTCTGTGCAGCTTCTGGGCGGGATGAGCCGCGCTAACTGAAGCTCCTCCTGTGCTGCATTACAGTGCTGTGGAGTTGGTGTGTGTGTGTCATTGTCCATGATCATGTGTGCCTTTGCTCTCAGCCTTTTTATGAACATGTTCTGCATTGATTCCAGACTGCAGACAATTGTAGCACTGGCTTTCTTGATGATTTTGTCAAGCTTATTTAAGTCCTCCTCGGCTAAGTTCCCTTTCCAGAATACAATGGCATAGCTCACCACGCTAGCCACGACGCTGCTCTAGAACACGCAAAGGATTTTGTCACATAGATTAAAATATCCAAACTTCCTTCAAGAGTGCAATCCAAACTTGCTTCAAAAGTGTAGTCTGGATTGAGCTTTTTTTGTAGACACCAGCTAGGATTCCATCCAATTGGGGACAGATGTCCATGCAAATGTTTGAAAATCCGCACAAAGAAAATATGCAAGTTTTTCCACCTTTCCATCAAACGGACTCGATGACGTAGTGCACACAAAATGTAAATTTTTGCTCAAGTTTGCATGTCCCAAATAAAAATCTAAAGTTCAATGTTTTTCCATCGCATTTTCAACTAGTTTTGTCACAAAAACTGTTGCGTTAAATAGCAAATGTGCCTACTCTGGTCTTGGCACGAGCACTCTAGCCCACTACAGCTCGCAGATACTAATATATGCCATTTAGCAGACGCTTTTATCCAAAGCGATTAACAGTCACGCGTGTATACATTTTACCTACTGGTGGTCCCAGGAATCTAACACACTATCCTGGCGTTGCAAGCACCATGCTCAACCAACGGAGCTACAGAGGACCAGGCTGTGTGGGTAGGCTAGTCTACATGAGATTATTATGGATCATTTGTCAAATATTATTATGTTTATTTTACAAACGGCAGTCAAGCATTGTGTCCACAGAACAAGACCATCAATATTTATTGGAAAGGAGCATCAAGATCACCCTGCACTTTCACCACCTTGTGAAGTTCATCATAATTGATTTCATCTGTAGCCTAGTAAACTGCATGGTCTCCCGAGTTGTAGTGGGACTCCACACCATATCATCGCGACTCCAAGTTTACTTTGAACGTTATTATATTAATATTTGTGCATAAAGGCATTTCCACCGCCATTTCTCGCATAATTCATTTTACGGACACAAAAAGATCCCACCATGTCAAATGAACAAATGATCTGTCAGCATTTACAAAATTGTACCGAAACTTCCTGTTTCCATCACAGCTGTCGTGATTTTTTTGTTGAATGGTATGACTTTACTCTCATAAAAACTGTGGAGATAAACTCCTCTCTGGGAAGAGGAAGAGCGGGGGTGTATGCTTCATGATTAACGACTCATGGTGTAATCATAACAACATACAGGAACTCAAGTCCTCTGCTCACCCAACCTAGAATGTCTTACAATCAAATGCCGGCCATATTATCTCCCAAGAGAATTCTCATCAGTTATCGTCACTTCTGTGTACATTCCCCCTCAAGCAGACACCAAGACGGCCCTCAAGGAACTTCACTGGACTCTATGTAAACTGGAAACCATATATCCTGAGGCTGCATTTATTGCAGCTGGGGATTTTAACAAAGCTATCAGGGCACAAGGCGAGACCCAGATGCAGACACAGGAGGCAGATGGTTAGAGTATTTTATATTTATTAACAATCCAAAAGGGGTAGGCAAGAGAATGGTCGTGGACAGGCAAAAGGTCAAAACCAGTTCAGAGTCCAGGAGGTACAGAGGCAGGCTCGAGGTCAGGGCAGGCAGAATGTCCAGGCAGGCGAGTCCAGAAAACAGGTAAGGGTCAAAACCGGGAGGATTATCAAAAGAGAAAAAGAAAGCAGGAGCACAGGAAAACATGCTGGTTGACTTAAAAACATACAAGACAAACTGGCACAGAGAGACAGGAAGCACAGGGATAAATACACTGGGGAAAATAAGCGACACCTGGAGGGGGTGGAGACAAACACAAGAAACAGGTGAAACATATCAGGGCGTGACAAAAGCAAATTTGAGAACAAGGCTACCTAAATTCTATCAGCATATTGATTGAACTACACGCGGGTGTAATACACTTGATCACTGCTACTCTAACTTCCTCGGTGCATACAAAGCCCTCCCCCGCCCTCCCTTCAGCAAATCCGATGTCATAACGTGGCCCTCTTTAGGGATAGCGAGTACCATCCCCCTCTCTCTGCACCATCCCCCTCTCTCTCTCACCACACCTCTCTCTTCCCCCTACACCCAGGCTCTGTTATCGCAATTCATAAATTCCTAGAGGAGTCTCTCTCCTCATGGCCAGGCAGTATAGAGAGAAGGTTTCAAAGGAGAACAAAGGAACCTCTTCTCTATCATAGAACTTGAGAACTGAACAATGTCCATGTTTTGGAGAATGTGTACACGGTCAGGGGAGAATCCAGCTACGACCGGTCCATTTCATTTAATGTTTGTGAAAATCATGAGAGACAATACAGCCACATTAGCATAACTCTGTTTATACAAGTCTCAGTTGTGAGGCTTGCATCTAATTGTTGTATAAAATGAATGAGTAAAGATTAAAGTATTTGTGAAATTATGTAATGTGATTTTAAACTGTTTAACCTCTCTAGGGTACGTGAGATGGTAGCATCCCACCTCTTCAACAGCCAGTGAAACTGCAGGGTGCCAAATTCAAAACAACAGAAATCCCATAATGAAAATTCCTCAAACATACATGTATTTTACACCATTTTAAAGATACACTTGTTGTAAATCCAGCCACAGTGTCCGATTTCAAAAAGGCTTTACGACGAAAGCAAACCAAACGATTATGTTAGGTGAGTGCCTATTCACAGAATAACATAGCCATTTTCCAGCCAAGGAGAGGATTCACAAAAAGCTGAAATATAGATAAAATTTAAAAAAATGTATTACTAACTCATAGGACTTCATGTTACACAATACATGTATGTTTTGTTCAGTAAAGTTCATATTTATATGCAAAAATCTGAGTTTACATTGGCGCGTTACGTTCAGAAGTTCCAAAACATCCTTTGATTTTGCAGAGAGTCACATCAATTTACAGGAATACTCATAATAAACATTGCTAAAAGATACAAGTGTTATGCATGGAATTTTAGATGCACTTCTCCTTAATGCAACCGCTGTGTCAGCTTTACGGAAAAAGCAAACCATGCAATAATCTGAGTCGGCGCTCAGAGCCCAATCAAGACACAAATATATCCGCCATATTGTGCAGTCAACATAAGTCAGAAATAACATTATAAACATTCACTTACCTTTGATGATCTTCATCAGAATGCACTCCCAGGAATCGCAGTTCCACAATAAATGTTTGTTTTGTTCGATAATGTCCATCATTGATGTCCAAATTCCTCCGTGTTGTTCTAGCGTTCAGTACACTTTCCAAACTCACGACGCGCGAGCAAGTCCAGCGGAAAGTACGGACGAAAAGTTAAAAAAGTTATATTACAGTCCGTATAAACATGACAAACGATGTATTGAATCAATCTTTAGGATGTTTTTAACATAATTCTTCAATAATGTTCCAACCGGAGAATTCCTTTGTCTTCAGAAGTATGATGGAACAGAGCTCGCTCTCACATGAACGCGCATGGTCAGCGCATGTTCAGGTCATGATAGACATTACTCAATCCCCTCTCCTTCGGCCCCACTTCACAGTAGAAGCATCAGACAAGGTTCTAAAGACTGTTGACATCTAGTGGAAGCCTTAGGAAGTGCAACATTACCAATATCCCACTGTATCTTCAATAGGAGCTGAGTTGAAAATCGTCCAACCTCAGATTTCCCACTTCCTGGTTGGATTCTTTTCTCAGGTTTTTGCCTGCCATATGAGTTCTGTTATACTCACAGACATCATTCAAACAGTTTTAGAAACTTCAGAGTGTTTTCTATCCAAATCTACTAATAATATGCACATTCTATGGCTTTGTAGCAGGCCGTTTACTCTGGGCATGCTTTTCATCCGGACGTGAAAATACTGCCCCCTACCCCAAAGAAGTTAATGAAGGAAACTCCAAATCCCTTCGGAGTTTAACTAAGTCATAGGCCCGCCCCATGAGCACAGACATTGATGTCATGGGACAGCCCTTTCCTACTGTTCTGGGTATAACCCCCACCTTGGGAATTTCCCAGTAGACCAGTACCTCGATCACAGAGGGAGCTAAGGTTGTAATGGTTGCTGAATCTTTTAACCATACCACATGGTTAAACTCTGAGACTATCGATCCGACAGAATAAGAGCAACTCTCCGATACTAATTACTAGTCTGCAGCTAGAAATTATGTACCCGTGAATGCGAGGACCGACAACCGCCAAAACATCTATTCTATAAGAACATTTCTGAATGGGACTCTGAAGTATCCATTCTAACAACAGAAGAGAGAGAGAGGGCAGACAAACTTTCCAACAGAAAGATGGACGATTATACAGTGCCAACGTCACGGCCGACTGACAAGGACTGCGCCCCCCCCCCCACTTCTCCGTGGCCAACGTGAGTAAAACATTTAAATGTGTTAACCCTCGTAGGCTGCTGGCCCAGACAGCATCTTTAGCCGCTTCCTCAGAGCATGCGCAGACCAGCTGGCTAGTGTGTTTACGGACATATTCAATCGCTCCCTATCCCAGTCTGCTGTCCCCACATGCTTCAAGATGGCCACCATTGTTCGTGTACCCAAGAATGCAAAGATAACTGAACTAAATGACTATCGCCACGTAGCACTCACTTCTGTCATCATGAAGTGCTTTGAGAGACTAGTCAAGGATCATATCACCTACACCTTACCAGCCACCCTAGACCCACTTCAGGTATCATACTGCCCCAACAAGTCCACAGACGATGCTGTGCATTGACTACAGCTCAGCATTCAACACCATAGTACTCTCCAAGCTCATCATCAAGCTGGAAGCCCTAGGTCTCAACCCTGCCCTGTGCAACTGGGTCGGGCCGCCCCCATGTGATTAAGGTAGGAAACAACATCTCCACAACGCTGACCCTCAACACTGGGGCCCCACAAGGGTGTGTGCTCAGCCCTCTCCTGTACTCCCTGTTCACCCACGACTGCGTGGCCATGCACGCCTCCAACTCAATCATCAAGTTTGCAGACGACACAACAGTAGTGGGCTTGATCACCAACAACTCGGAGTGTGGCGTCAGGAAAACAACCTCTCACTCAATCCCAACAAAACAAAGGGGATGATCGTGGACTTCAGGAAACAGCAGAGGGAGCACCCCCCTATCCACATCGAAAGGACAGCAGTGGAGAAGGTGGAAAGTTTTAAGTTCCTCTGCGTATACATCACAGACAAACTGAAATGGTCCACCCACACAGACAGTGTGGTGAAGAAGGCGCAACAGCGCCTCTTCAACCTCAGGAGGCTGAATAAATTTGGCGTGTCACCCAAAACCTTGAAAAACTTTTACAGATGCACTATCGAGAGCATCCTGTCAGGCTGTATCACAGCCTGGTACGGCAACTGCACCACCCTCAACCGCAAAGCTCTCCAGAGGGTGGTGAGGTCTGCACAACGCATCACCGGGGGCAAACTACCTGCCCTCCATGACACCTACAGCACCCGATGTCACAGGAAGGCCAAAAAGATCATCAAGGACAACAACCATCCAAGCCACTGCCTGGTGCATCAAAGCTGGGACCGAGAGACTGAAAAACAGATTCTATCTCAAGGTCATCAGACTGCTAAACAGCAATCATTAACTCAGAGAGGCTGCTGCCTACATGAGACCCAATCACTAGCAACTTGAATAAATAAATCACTAGTCACTTTAAACAATGCCATTTTAAATAATGCCACTTTAATAATGTTTACATATCTTACATTACTCATATTATATGTATATACTTTATTATATACCATCTATTGCACCTTGCCTATGCCGTTCGGCCATCGCTCATCCATATATTTAAAATCAAATCAAAATGTAGTCACATGCGCCGAATACAACAGGTTACACCTTACTGTGAAATGCTTACTTATTAACCCCTAACTAACAATGCAGTTAAAAAAAAATACAGATAAGAATAAGAGATAAAAGTAACAAGTAATTAAAGAGCAGCAGTGAAGCAACAATAGCAAGACTATATACAGGGTACCGATACAGAGTTAATGTGCAGGTGCACTGGTTATTTGAGGTAGTATGTACATGTAGGTAGAGTCTCACCCCCTCTTTACACCACTGCTACTCTCTGTTGTCATCTATGCATAGTCACTTTAATAACTCTGCCTACATGTACATACTACCTCAAATAACCGGTGGCCCCGCACATTGACTCTGTATAGGTACCCCCCCGTATATAGTCTTGCTATTGTTATTTTACTGCTGCTTTTTAATTACGTGTTACTTTTATCTCTTATTCTTATCTGTATTTTTTTTTAACTGCATTGTTGGTTAGGGGCTCGTAAATAAGCATATCACTGTAAGGTCTACACCTGTTGTATTCGGCGCATGTGACTAATACAATGTGATTTGATTTGATTTGATTGGCACCTTAATTGGGGAGAACGGGCTCATGATAATGGCTGGAACGGAATGAGTGGAATGGTATCAAATACATCATACACATGGTTTTCATGTGTTTGATGCTATTCCATTGGCTCCGTTCCGGCCATTATTATGAATTATGAGCCGTCCTCTCTGCAGCCTCCTGTGGTTTTCACACTGTGAGGTTGGAATAATACTCTGAAATTGTGAAAATGATGATAATGCCCTTTTAGTGTAAGAGCTGTTTGAAAAGAACGCCTGAAATTTCAGCCTGTTTTGATGGGATGGAGTTTTGGTCTGCGACATCACCAGGTGGTAAATTAGTTAATAGACCAATAAGAAAGAGAGTTCCACACCTCTCTGACAATAACAGCTAGTTTTCAGTTGTCCCCTCCCCACTCAGACTATTCCCAGACAGTCCTAGCAAAATTCTTGCACGTGAAATTGCTCTTTCCTAAAAAACACATTTTTTCTTCTTTTTGACCATTTTATTAACAGATAACAATCACGGTAAGGTATTTAATTGTTACCCATAAATTATTTGATATTGAGATAAAAACAGGGAAAAACACATAGTTTCATAATTTATTTTAGGGGCAATGTTTAATTTCGTTTTCATATCAAATGTTCACGGTAATGCGTTACGTACTTTACTGATTTGCAATATTGTAAATACACTACATTACCAAAAGTATGTGGACACCTGCTAGTCGAAGATCTCATTCCAAAATCATGAGAATTAATATGGAGTTGGTCCTCCCTTTGTTGCTATAACAGCCTCCACTCTTCTTGGAAGGCTTTCCACTAGGTTTTGGAACATTGCTGCGGGGACTTTCAGCCAGAAGAGCATTAGTGAGGTCAGTCACTGATGTTTGGCGATTAGGCCTGGCTCGCAGTCGGCATTCCAATTCATCCCAAAGGTGTTCAATGGGGTTGAGGTCAGGGCTCTGTGCAGGCCAGTCAAGTTCTTCCACACTGACCTCCACAAACTATTCCTTTGTGGACCTCGCTTTGTGCACGGGGGCAGTGTCATGCTGAAACAGGAAAGGGCCTTCCCCAAACTGTTTCCACGAAGTTGGTAGGACAGAATTGTCTAGAACGTCATTGTATGCTGTAGCGTAAACATTTCTAAGGGGAACTAAGGGGCCTAGCCCGACCCATGAAAAATAGCCCCAGACCATTATTCCTCCTCCACCAAACTTTACAGTTGGTACTATGCATTCTGGCAGATAGCATTCTCATGGCATCCGCCAAAACCAGATTAGTCTGTCGGACTGCCAGATGGTGAAGCATTACTCATCACGCCAGACAATGCGTTTCCACTGCTCCAGAATCTAATGGCGGCGAGCTTTACACCACTCCAGCTGATGCTTGGCATTTCGTATGGTGATCTTAGGCTTGTGTGAGGCTGCTCAGACATGGAACACATTTCATGAAGCTCCCGATGAACAGTTCTTGTGCTGATGACGCTTCCAGTGTGATGGTGATTGCATCAAATGTGGACCTGTTGGGGCGGTATGGAAACTGAAGTGGTTCTAGGGTGGCCTGTAAGGTGGCGGTGATATGATCCTTGACTAGCCTGTCAAAGCACTTAATGATGACATAAGTGAGTGCTACGGGGCGATAGTCATTTAGTTCAGTTATCTTTGCCTTCTTGGGTACAGGAACAATGGTGGCCATCTTGAAGCATGTGGGGACAGCAGACTGGGATAGGGAGCGATTAAATATGTCTGTAAACACACCAGGCAGCTGGTCTGCGCATGCTCTGAGGACGCGGCTAAAGATGCCGTCTGGGCCAGCAGCCTACGAGGGTTAACAAGTTAAAATGTTTAACTCACGTCAGCCTTGGAGAAGGGGGGGGGAGGCACAGACTTTGTTAGCGAGCTGCGACAGTGGCACTGTATTATCCTCAAAGCGGGCAAAGAAGGTGTTCAGCATGACGTCGGTGTCAGTGACGTGGCTGTTTTTGTTTTAGTAGTCCGTGATTTCCTGTAGACCCTGCCACATATGTCTCGTGTCTGGCCGTTGAATTGCGACTGCACCTTGTCCCTGTACAGGCATTTCGCTTGTTTGATTGCCTTGCGGAGGGAATAAGTACACTGTTTATATACAGCCATATCACCAGACCTCTTTCCATGGTTAAATGCGGTGGATCGCACTTTCAGGTTCAGGAATGCAGCCATCCATCCACGGTTTATGGTTAGGGTAGGTTTTAATAGTCACAGTGGGTACAACATCTCCAATGCACTTCTTTATAAACGCACTCACCGAGTCAGCGTATAGGTCAATGTTGTTTTCGGAGGCTGACCGGAACATATTCCAGTCCGTATGATCAAAACAATCTTGAAGCGTGGCTTCCGATTAGTCAGACCAGCGTTGAATGGTTCTCGTCACTGGTACATCCTGTTTGAGTTTCTGCCTATAAGACGGAACGAGCAAGATGGCGTCATGATCGGATTTGCCGAAGGGAGGGCGGGGAAGGGCTTTGTATGCATCGCAGAAGTTGAGGTATTAGCCCTGCGTGTCGTGCAATAAATATGCTGATAGCTACAATAAATGCAGCCTCCGAATATATAATTTGCAGTTTACATAGAGTCCAGTGAAGTTCCTTGAGGGCCATCTTGGTGTTTGCTTGAGTGGGAATGTACACAGCTGTGACTATAACTGGCAAGAATTCTCTTGGTAGGTAAAATGGCCGGCGTTTGATTGTAAGGAATTCTAAGTTGGGTGATCAGAAGGTCTTGAGTTTCTGTATGTTGTTATGATTACACCATGAGTTGTTAATCATAAAGCATACACTCCCGGCCTTCCTCTTCCCAAGAGACTAGGCATTGGCGAGTAGTATAATCGGGAGCGGTGAGCGATGTGCACATCTACGGAGCCTGACCAGAAGGCCTCTCCGTCTGCCACTTCTGCGGCGCCGTTGTTTTAGGTCGGCTACTGGGATTAGATCCATTGTCCTGGGTGGTGGACCGAACAGAGGATCCGCTTCGGGAAAGTTGTATTCCTGGTCGTGAAGGGGTGTCCACATACTTTTGTATATATAGTGTTTGTGCAATAGCATATATTACTGTATCTGTTACCACCAGTGCTGGAAAAAGTACCCAATTGTCATTTTTGAGTAAAAGTATAGATTCCTTAATAGAAAGTTACTCAAGTAAAAGTGAAAGTCACCCAGAAAAAAACTACTTGAGTAAAAGTCTAAAACTATTTGGTTTGAAATATACTTAAGTATCAAAAGTAAATTTAATTGCTAAAATATACTTAAGTATCAAAAGTCGAAGTCAAAGTAGAAATTATTTCAAATTCCTCATATTAAGAAAAGCGGACGGCACCATGTTCTTGATTTTAAAATGTACGGATAGCCAGGGGCACACTCCAACACTCAGACATTGTTTACAATAGATGCATGTGTGTTTAGTGAGTCCACCAGAGCATAGGCAGTAGGGATGACCACTAGATAAATTAGTGAATTTCACAATTGTTCTGTTCTGCTAAGCATTGAAAATGTAAGGAGTACTTTGGGCTGTAAGGAAAAATTTATAAGTGGTCATAAATGTAAATAGTAAAGTAAAGTGCAGATACCCCCAAAAAAACACTTAAGTAGTACTTTCAAGTATTTTTACTTAAGTACTTTACACCACTGGTTACCACATAATAATATCTGACTGTAAGAGCTCTAAACAAAATACATGAAACACACCAGCGGATGTCGAGGCATGTGGTGAACCACCAGTGTCTAACGTTTCCCTTAAGCAAGCATGCCTTGATCAGAGTGAACCCACCGATGGGGCCTGTATGCCTGACGGAATGTATTCAGCCACATTACAACTCTCATTAGCCTGATGCTTGGGGGTTAAGTAGTGTCACAGGCCAGGCTTTGTCTAATTGTCTGCCCGCTTCCCTCCTGATCACTCAGCTGTGTGCCGTGCTGGCCCAAGTCCAACAGTGTGATCTATGAAACACACACACGCAAAGACTCTGAAGATGTTGGTTATTCAATTATATGACCTAAATCAATTATTTCATTTCATTTTTATGTGTATTATATATTGGAGATGTTACAACAATACGCCCCCCCCCCCCCTCCCTACATAATTGTCTCACTGAAAGTTTTTTTCCAGCTGTATTAAAAGTGACTGATTGTTGAGCAAAAAACAGCAAGGTTGTTGTCAAATGTAATGGAGATTGGAGAGTGCTTTGTCTTTTGGTGACAAGGGCTGTGGTGTCAGACACGGAGTGGGCTGTCATTATCAAGTTTCTGTTGAAGTGAAACATGACACTTTTAGACACGTACAGGTTGACTGAATATAAATGAGGTCAGCCTCATCCGTAAAAAGGAGAACATTGTCATGCAAAGGTGTCATGTAGCCAATAAAAGTCCCCTTTCAAATGTAATATCTCACTTCGACTTTGAGGAAGTTTTTATTTCCCATCTTCTCCCTGCAGATTAAGGGAAATTTGTTTCAGAAATATGACTTTTTTTAGAGCACGAGAGAGAGAAAGAGGGAGAGATAGCGAGTGAGAGAGAGAATGGCCTGCCCAAGTGAGAGATGACCTCCCCTCCTCCCCCTAGTCCACTTCCTGATGTGGGACTCGAGTGCTGTAGTGTAGTCATGGTGCGAGAGAGAGACGTCAGTCCATCACTTTCTATTAGAGCCTGTACTTCCCTTTGGTGGTGACAGTGATGAACCTGCCGTCCAGGGAGCAGTGTGAGGACTGGAGTTCAGCTCAGGTGGCAAACTTACTGCGCCAGGTGAGTGGGAGGAGAAATCCTCTCTGTGGTATCTCCAAGGAACTGTGTGTGTTTATTTTGGGAAGGTACTGCTAGTTTCACCAATGAGCAAAGAACAACTACATTATTGTATGCCACTGAATGAATTCACCAAACCACAGCAAATGATGTGTTAATAGGATGTATGTCATACCGCTTTCAGAATCAAATGCAAGAATGTGCTGCAACTGTTGAAAGAATGAGGATTAGTGGACAGAGGTTTATGGTAAGTTATTTTGTTATACTCTCTCTCCCTTGACATCTCAATACTACCGGAATACTACTACCAATACTACCACAACATTTTATCACCAAACCACAACAAAACCCACATAATTCGATATCAACAGGTACATAATAACATTTGGCTTTTGGCCAGATTTAGTTTGGTGTTCTAATGATGTAAGAGTAGACAATAGACTTGGACTCTAAATTCCCTTCAAATTCCGACAGCAATTATGGCCTTGAAAGGAGTGCAATAATTAAAATGTCCTAATGCTACTTTCAGCCATAGATTGCTGAAATTAGTGGACATTATTTATCCATTCTCACTAAATCCTTGTTAATTAACTGGTATTGTTAATTTAGGGGAGACAAAATCTGACAGGTTTGCAACATTGTTGGTAAACATGAGATTTGCAAGACCAAAACTTCCAATCCTTTCGAAATGCATAATGGACATAATGGATTTTCCAGCAGTATGCTGAGCGTATGAGACAGGGTAAAGCAACAGTCAAGTTGACAGAGTCTGGTGAAAGTTTACAGGAAGTGACCAATTATTAGTTTAAAAAAAATCTCCACCTTTACTTCCCAGAATGACATAAATAGTGAGGCATCAAAATCAACTTCCGCTTTGAGAATACCGCAGCGCTACAGGAAGTAGTAACATTGTGGGACATTTCCCTCCATTTCTCCCCACATTAACAGACGATTGTTTTGTACAAACATTTCTTGCTATATCCTATCGCTAGTCCCTACATTGAGTGAACACCAATGCCAGAGTCTGGTTACCATTATCATTTAGCTATAAATAAATATTTACCATTTGGTCTTTTGTTTGGTATCACCAACTAGGCCTACTCACCACCGCTGTTGAACAAGCTTCTAGGTCGGCCTCTTTATTTGGTTTCTCCTGTTTTCATTTTATATGAGAAACGCTAATGTTTATACAAATGATGCCTTTGTTTTCATCAACAAGTTAAGTATTGGCTATTGTAATGTAAAGTGTGCAATACCGTTAAGGTGTAGCCTATAAAGGATTTACCTGTTCGAAAGTGTAAATGGTTTATTCACTTGTTCTGCATTCTGGGTGAGCTGCTTGTCTAGGTGGTGGGCCTGATCTAGGTAACATGCTGACAAGTCATTCGTCATGGCAATGACTAAGGAGCTCTTGTCATCTAAGGATTTTATTATGTGAGCTTTGCTACTGTATCTAGTTTTCTATGCACTATTCAGTGACCCTGCACAGCTTTCATTTGGAGGTAGGATACCATAGCAATACTACGTACGAGGGATTTTGATAAACTGAACATTTACTTTCAAGTTGTCCGTCTATGCCTCCAAGCTAGTTTTAACTCCCCCAAATAAGGTCAATGGGGATTTCAAGGTGAATCAATCAAAGTCATTAATGTTTCAAAGGATTCGCTTTTGATGTGGGGGTTACCAGGCCAGATCTGAAGCATGCACATAGGCCTACATGTATTGATTGATCTGGCATTTATTGATCTAGTCAGAACACCTGGGTCCAGCTAAGACTCATGTAGCCCCATTTTTTTTCAAGCTTCATAGTTTGCAGCACTCTCTGTAATGCCAACTTGCCATATTCAAGCTCTGGAGCTTTGAGGATTAAACTCAAAATGTGACAGACAAATTCTTCCCAGTCACTGCCGTAGTATCCGTTCTCCCATTCAGTTTACAGACTAAAAACGCTAAACTAGCTTTGGAAGTAGATCGTGTTCAAGATGATTCTCTACTGCTATTATGACAACGCTTCACCCTGTTATTGTAAACAGTGCAAGTCACGGCCGCGACCAGGAGAACCATGAGGTGGTGCACAATTGGCCCAGCGTCGTCTGGGTTAAGGGGTGGGTTTGGCCGGCTGGGATGTCCTTGTCCCATCGCGCTCTAGCGACTCCTTGTGGCAGTCGGGCACATGCACGCTGACTTCAGGTCGACAGCTGTACGGTATTTCCCCCACTGTTTGATGTAGTCCACGATCAGCTACTTGGTTTTGCTGACGTTGAGGGAGTGGCTGTTTTCCTGGTACCATTCTACCAGGGTTCTTACCTCATTGCCGTAGGCGATCAGGCCCACCACAGTCATGGGTGTACATGGAGTACGGGGGGGGCTGAGCACGCACCCCTGGGGGAACACTTTTAGGGTCAGCATGGCAGTGTTGTTGTCTACCCTCACCACCTGGGGTCTGCCTGTCAGGAAGTCCAGGATCCAGTTGCAGAGGTTCATACCCAGGGCCTTGAGCTTAGTGTCGAGCTTGGAGTGGACTATAGTGTTGAACGCCGAGCTGTAGTCGATGAACAGCATATGGGTCTTTCTATAAACTAGGTTACCAGTGAGGATTTCCTACACTGTACAACATGTTACAGCTGTTGATAAGTCATTGATAATAATCTGAACAAAAAAACGTGTGCGTCGTTACATTAAGATATGAAGGGGGATCCTAGCTATATTCAATCAAATTCACAAGTTGATTTAAAACGTTGATTTAAACTTATGTTTATCATGGTTGGTGTCTTGACGGATTTGTCCGAAATCGTATGACATAAAACATGACTTGTCTGTCGTAAAATATATGACAGTGTAATTTGTATTATCATATTATTAAGCGTTAATCAGTTAAGATTAACATGACCCCTGTAAGAATCCTGGCTCTGTTGGACAGTTTGTTATGTATAGAGAGCTCAGAAATGCAGTGTAACTATCTAACATTTTGTCTCCTTGTGTTTTTTATTTAACTAGTCAGTTAAGAACAAAGTCTTATTTTCAATGACGGCCTAGGAACAGTGGGTTAACTGCCTTGTTCACAGGTAGAACGACAGATTTTCACCTTGTCAGCTCGGGGATTCGATCTTGCAACCCGTTCCGTTACTAGTCCAATGCTCTAACCCCTAGGCTACCTGCTGCCCCAGTGAAAAGTGGTGAAAACGTTTTTTTCATAGGCACAGAAATCCAAAAGAATAAATCAGATTGAAAAAGCAATGCTGAAAACTTTTTCAATCTACTAATACATGCCTAGCAAAGGCCCAGTGCACAAATTTTGTGGATTTTTTTAAATTCTAAATAAAATAAAAAAAAGTCATACTTGCTTAACTTTCTCATTGTAAAACAATGGTGAGATTAATGCTACTGCTATTCATGGGTTTATTATCTGTTGTCTGCATGTATCCAATCTATTTAGTCAGGCAATGTCCACATTATTCTCACATATTTTAGAATGTCATAATAATTGAATTATTTTTAAAGTGGTAATGACCTACTTTTTCTTGTATACTTTTTGCATGATGTTTTGGGGGAGGGGGGTTCTATATTAGGCCCTGTATGTTTCAATTCTATAAATTCTATATAAACAATTGTACAACATTGAGGTCCTTGAAAATTACAATTAAGTGCATGAAAGGTTCCCTGAAAGTCCTTGAATTTGACTTGCCAATGTCTGTATGAACCCTGCTTAAAGGATGTATAGTCCTAGGCCTATGTTGCTGTATAGGTGGAGTTAGGGGCCAATTTTCATATATTCACTTTTATTCCTCAAAAGTACACATGTGGAACTGCATAAAAATCATTTTTGTTTCAAACCATTTTGAAATGTGTATCCAAATGTCACACATTGGCCCCATTATTTATAGAAAGACCCGCGTCCATGTAGCTAGCGTACACACTTAAAAGTGTGTAGCAACTTTTAAGTAAAAATTGTTCTATATAGTTCCAAATAAGGGTTCTTTGGCTCATATTGACAGCCTATCCCTTTTTGGTGCTATATAGAAACCATTGTTTTAGATTATATAATGAACCATGCTCATGGGGTTCTAAATTGAGTCTTTATGGTGCTCTGGATAACATTTTCCTAAGGTTCTTTAAAGAACCATTAAAAAAGGTTCTATAAAGCACCAATAAGGGTTCCAATATCGTTACAAATACAGCACTTTTTGGTTTTGCATAGAAGGGCAGAGAGGACCTGCGCTTGCCGTGCTGCATGACCTCTGTATGTCAGCCTGTGTAGGTGCTGCGGGTGCCTTTAGATGGATTTGCATATTCATGTGGTATTTATAGCATTAAACATAATATGACATATTGACATATTATGGTTGGCTGTGCATGCAGCTCTCAGAAAGGGAGCAAGTCTTTTCTCTCATGTTTCCCATATGACATACAGTATCATCATATCTCCATAGGCACAACAGAGGGCAGGACAGCAAAGGGTCAGTCTTTCCACATCATGTGTGGGTAGTAGCAAGTCCTGGATGGTGTTTGAAGCTGTAGCAGTTCAAAATTCCTCCATGTACTTTATATGGTGATGATGTGGAGTGCCTTACTTCCCTCAGCAGAGGGGTATTTTAGTATGTGAGGCATGGGAGATGTGGTTGGAGAGAAGGCAAGTGTCTTGTAACAGAGGGAGTTAACAACAGTATCATTGAGGTCTGAGATCCTCCCGTATTTTCTTGGCAGAGTGCTAAATGAAAAAAGTTGAGTTGCTATGTTGATTTTAGGTGGAGGGCAGGCTGGGTCAGACTGTGTTTCCACCTCTCTCTCTTTCCCCGAGCTGATTTAGATTTCAAACAAAGTCTTCAAAACCTAGTTAGAATATGAGCTTTGAGGTCCTGCGGAGTGAAGAAGCTCTAGTGTCTTCTGTAGTGGGGACTGCTGGTCTTCAATATGCAGGAGTGGTTTCAGGGCATAGGGCCTATTGTGTTTCATTCAAACACCGGGAGAAACTTGCCATAAATAATTCAATCTGGGAGCAGCATATGCGAAGGCACTCAGGCGAAATATTTGATATTTTATTCAATGTCAAAAAGTTAAGCCTGAATTTAGGTGGAGACGCTTTTCCTCCTATAAGTGAGTCAAATGATCAAGTGTGCACCTTGAGGTGTGTGGGGGTCTGTTTCTCTGTGAGGAAGGTGATGCCTCTCATATTAAGGAATCTGACTGATTTGCAGATGATTCAATCAGGAACCTGCGTACTAAAGTTCATTATGCTGAAAATCAATTCAACCTAATACAAGCAAGGGATAACAAGAAAGGAGAGCAAGTGAGACCAAAGGAGGACCCTGAAGCAATCAATTATGAATGAAGAGAGAAATACATAATTTAGCATGATTTAGAGCACATTTTATTTTTTGTGTAATTTTACTCTGGAATTCAGGGCAACTGCTTCCCTTCAAAGAGAACCATGAAAATACAATTTATTGAGGGATGTGAGTAGACATTCAGAGACATCATTGTACTTTTTTCAAAGGTAATGTCACAGGGCACTGGAATGATATATTTAGTAATCAAATTAGAGACAAAATAAGATTGAGTGTAATCTGCACCGGATCAAGGGTACACAAGTAGGGCCATAAAGTAACAATAAATTTCTTATTAAAAGCAGGCATGCTTCAAAGGCTTTTGGCTGTTTTAGCGTCATGCTGCCATCTGGTGTAAGCTACGAAGTGATACATTTCATAACCGGCGCACCATGTTGTGTAAAACTGAATTACAGATTGTAATGTTATTTTGCAAAACCCAACATAAGAACCATTCAGTTACAGTACACACAGATTTGTAAAAAAAACGTATAATTATCTTGTATTTTTCGGCTTCTTTTACTTTAACAGAATCTGTCTGACAGTGATTTGAGCAGGTTCAGCCTCATCCACCAGCCGTGAGTAACCCTCTCTTCTATTTCTCTCTGTTCTCTCTTCCCTCACACTCTCTCTGTCCTCCTCTCTTGTGTTCTTCCCTCATGTGAACACAGCAGATAGCTGAGGCCTTTGAGGTTAGTACCAAGAGAGCACTGCAAAGCAGGTGTGTGTGTGGGTGTGTGTGTGCGTGCGTGTGCGTGTGTGTGTGCATGTGCGAATGCATGTGTAGGTGTGTAGGTGCGCCCTCTGAGGGTAAAATGTTCAGTCTATTTTAGTAGGCTGATAGATTTATTGTGAACTCTTTCCTTATGAGTTCCCGTTTTCATGTAGTTAATCATAAACTTTTGCAAATAGGAAGTTGCATAAGCAATTCCAGAATTGAGCCTCACACGTGCTCATGATTTCCTTGCCTTGTTTCAGTGTTTCTGTTGTTTGGTTTGTTTGATATCTGAAGAAGAAACATATGGATTATTAGGGAGCCAGAGCTTTAGAGGGAAATGTAAAATGGGCTCCCCTTCTGATCAGGTCTGCTAGTGTTAAAATACTGTAGTTACTATTGTCAATACACTTCCTGGCAAACTAACCACAGCTCCAGATATAGCTACTCTACTGAATAAGCGACATGAGTCAACTGACAAGGTATGTGAACCATAAACAGAACCGGTACTTGCTTAGGAGTAGCAATAGTGTACTATTGCCTATGTCTAATTTCTGCTCATATGGGTAGGCTTGAGGCTAGTGGGTAGAAGTTCAAAGAGTTCACAGACAGGTTCAATGTTCATGTTATCACATTTGTGTTGCCTTGCAAGTTGACAGAACACATTACCCCACAAATAGAAACAGAACAGTCTAACAATTCAAACCCCTGAAAATAGGAACATGACGTATTTGACTTTGATCATTGATACAGTAGCCTACAGTGCACTGTAGGCTTTCAAGTGATATCCTCTTGGTCCATATTGTGCATTTTGTTGTGTGTCTGTTGGCCAAAATAAATTCAATTCAATTCAATTCAACCCATGTAATTTGCAAGTTGAATCGCACATATGTTCCACTGCAAATTAAGCCTAATAACAATGCTTGATCCCAGGCTAGAACCCTTATTGAAAATATTCCCTAATACCCAACAGACTGAGCCTGTACATTGCACAGTGAAAGCATCAGGCAATCTGTTCAACTTTTGAACAGTGGCTTTGGAGAATGTTTACTCCGTGTTTTAGCAACCATTGGGTGTTTCCATCTATTGAGCAATTGCAGTTGGTTCACCACAGTTCCTTAGATAATTCAAAAGACTCATGTCAGTGAAGGCTACCCTCTCTGTTTACTGTGCCGGCTGATCGGAGGCTGTTCACAGCAGGGGGCGATATTTCCCTTTATAAAGTGCCAAGTTATGTGGTGGGAATGTTATTGTGTCAGTCCCAATGATACAGAAAACAGAATTGTCATCATATTCACTCCCTCCTATTGATAACTCTGTGGGCCCTTGTGGTACTTTTTCACGCAAGACCCCCTTCCAGCATTGGGGAGCTCCTGCAATTCTATACATTTTGCCATTTTTTATTTTATTTATTTATTTCACTTTTATTTGTCATGTCTAATGTTTCTTCATGTAATATTTGAGTGACTCAGACATGCCAACAAAATGTATGGGCTAAAAAACCGAGCTAATAAAAATGTTAGCTGACATGGGCTAGTTGACCTGGACCTTTCCGACAAGTTATAAATAGCTCTCTAAGGAATTCAATGACTGACATGAAAAGAGGAAAACTGATGATGCACCACCTACCCAATTTCGAAATCGCACCTCGTGCATTCTACTATTACAATTTTCAAGAGTAAGTTGAAAGCCATCCCTTACAAGTTACAAACTCCCTCCCACACCAGCCTCTAAATCAGACCATTTCGGCCCGCGGTGGTTTGATAACATTTTAGGGGGGCAATCCAAATCTCACTTAGGACCCCCAAAAGGTTAGGGCCGGTCCTGGGTTATGCGAAACTCATTTGGAAGCATTACGGGAAATAGCGTTCTGTTCAAATTAATCATAAAGGAGAAAGACATTTCAAGGAGAGTTTCACCCACAACAAAATACTGCAAAATAGTGTGTTCAAACTTGTGGAATGGAAAGGAGAAGTGATTGTTCTTGCAGAGGTGTTGTTTTTTCACCTCCGCTATGATCACTGATTGCTGCATGACTTGTTCAGTAGAGTAATTTTAGGCAGGCAGCCAATGCCAGTGAATTCATTCACAACGCAAACATTGAGCTGGATAGTAGCTAGACGCAGAAGGTGGCCTCTCTGGTCAATTGCCTCATTTAATATATGGATACATTTAACAAGTTCACAGCTCCTGCAACTGTGAAACTTCGGTAAGAGATACCCATATTTCTATGTTGGGCAATGTATTTGTAAAACTGGGAAAGATGTTTAATGGTTAACCTTTGTGATCAGAACAACCTAAATTCTGACTATGTTTCAATGGTTATGATGACGTAGTGGCAACTGGCAAGTAAAGAAATGCCTACAGTAAATATATAGTATAATTATATGCACAAAGTGCCAACCATTTATAATACTGTACATATGTTCAATTGTTTTCTGCCATGCCCACAAGAATAGATTTACCCAACAATAGCTTATTGTAGGCGACAATTTTTTTTTTTAATCAAATGTTGCATATAGATGAAGTTAAACAGTAAAAATGGGTTTATTGTATAGTATTTTCTTTATGAAGGAGCTGGGTGGCTGTTACATACATTTTTTAAAAGTGCTAGTGATGCAACATTTGAAAGGGAGAGGGAATGTGGTAAGAGAAGGCTGACTAATGTGGATGTTACTGTAATTACACGTCTCACACCTGTCTCCCTCATGCTCCCAATCTGTAATTGCATGTAGGCTCCAGTGAGTAAGTAAGTTCCAGTGTGTATGGGTGTGTACTTGACTCAGAACTACAGTTAACCTTCACCTCCAAGTGCTAGCCAACATAGAAAGTTGACTCTGAAAAGTTTTATTCCATGCTGAAGTTTACATATTTTCAGTGTTCCGCAGCCTGCAATAAACTCGGCCAGGGCCATATATTTAGGCTACGCCATATTCTAGTATTAACACACATTAGCATTTGTCTAGCACCTGTTATTACTTCCAAATTGTATTAATAGTTATGTCCTGTATTACGTTCATGAACATTACATGGATTTGTTGAATATATTAGGATAACTTTAATGAGACACTTTAAACGTGTCTTCCAGCCAGCTTCAGAAGATGGTCCAGGATATCAAGAAGAATGATGGCAGTATCCTGAACAGGCTAAGAAGGTCAGTCTATTCAAATAAATGTTTGACATTTAAGACAAGGGGTGGCGGTGTGTGTATATTTTGTAAATAACAGCTGGTGCACAAAATCTAATAGTAAGGAAGTCTCGAGGTTTTGCTCACCTGAGGTAGAGTATCTCATGATAAGCTGTAGACCACACTATTTACCAGTTTACCAATATATTCTTCGTAGCTGTCTATTTACCACCACAAACCGATGCCGGCACTAAGACCGCACTCAATGAGCTGTATATGGCCATAAGCAAACAGGAAAACGCTCATCCAGAGGCGGCGCTCCTAGTGGCCGGGACTTTAATGCAGGGAAACTGTTTTACCTAATTTCTATTAGCATGTGAAATGTGCAACCAGAGGAAAAAAAACATTAGACCACTTTTACTCCACACACAGAGACGTGTACAAAGCTCTGCCTCGCCCTCCATTTGGCAAATCTGACCATAATTCTATCCTCCTTATTCCTGCTTACAAGCTAAAACTTAAGCAGGAAGCACCAGTGACTCGGTCAATAAAGAAGTGGTCAGATGACGCAGATGCTAAGCTACAGGACAGTTTTGCTAGCACAGACTGGAATATGTTCTGCGATTCTTCCGATGACATTGAGGAGTACACCACATCAGTCACTGGCTTCGTCAATAAGTGCATTGATGACGTCGTCCCCACAGTCACTGTACATACCCCAACCAGAAGCCATGGATTACAGGCAACATCCGCACTGAGCTAAAGGGTAGAGCTGCTGCTTTCAAGGAGCGGAGCTCATAAGAAATCCTGCTATGTCCTCTTACGAACAATCAAAAAGGCAATTCGTCAATACAGGACTAAGATTGAATCGTACTACACCGGCTCCGACGCTCGTCAGATGTGGCAGGAATTGCAAACTATTACAGACTACAAAGGGAAGCACAGCCATGAGCTGCCCAGTGACACGAGTCAACTAGACGAGCTAAATTACTTCTATGCTCGCTTCGAGGCAAGCAACACTGAAGCATGCATGAGAGCATCAGCTGTTCTGGACGACTGTGTGATGACGCTCTCTGTAGCCGATGTAAGACCTTTAAACAGTAAGACCTTTAAACAGGTCAACATTCACAAAGCCGCTGGGCCAGACGGATTACCAGGACGTGTACTCCGAGCATGCGCTGACCAACTAGCAAGTGTTTTTACTGACATTTTCAACCTGTCTGTAATACCAACATGTTTCAAGCAGACCACCATAGTCCCTGTGCCCAAGGATACTAAGGTAACTTTCCTAAATGACTACCGACCCGTAGCACTCATGTCTGTAGCCATGAAGTGCTTTGAAAGGCTGGTCATGACTCACATCAACACCATTATCCCAGAAACCCTAGACTCGCTCCAATTGGCATAGCGCCCAACAGATCCACAGATGATGCAATCTCTATTGAATTCCACTGCCCTTTCCCACCTGGACAAAAGGAACACCTATGTGAGAATGTTATTCATTGACTACAGCTCAGCATTCAACACCATTGTGCCCTTGAAAGCTCATTACTAAGCTAAGGACCCTGGGACTAAACACCTCCCTCTGCAACTGAATCCTGGACTTCCTGACGGGCCAGACCCCAGGTGGTAAGGGTAGGTAACAACATATCCGGCACACTGATCCTCAACACGGGGGCCCCTCAGGGGTGCGTGCTCAGTCCCCTCCTGTACTCCCTGTTCACTCATGATTGCATGGCCAGGCACAACTCCAACACCATCATTAAGTTTGCCAACGACACAACCGACAACGACCGACCGACAATGATGAGACAGCCAATAGGGAGGAGGTCAGAGACCTGGCCGAGTGGGGCCAGGATAACAACCTCTCCCTCAACGTGATAAAGACAAAGGAGATGATTGTGGACTACAGGAAAAGAAGGACCAAGCATGCCCCCATTCTCATCGACAGGGCTGTAGTGGAGCAGGTTGAGAGCTTCACATTCCTTGGTGTCCATTTCACCAACAAACTATCATGGTCCAAACACACCAAGACAGTCGTGAAGAGGGCACGACAAAGCCTATTCACCCTCGGGAGACTGAAAAGATTTGGCATGGGTCCTCAGATCCTCAAAAGGTTCTACAGCTGCAACATCGAGAGCAACCTGACTAGTTGCATTACTGCCTGGTACGGAAACGTCTCGGCCTCCGACTGCAAGGCACTACATAGGGTAGTGCGTACGGCCCAATACATCACTGGGGCTAAGCTTCCTGCCATCCAGGACCTCTATACCAGGCGATGTCAGAGGAAGGCCCTAAAAATTGTCAAAGACTCCAGCCACCCTAGTCATAGACTGTTCTCTCTGCTACCACACAGCAAGCTGTACCGGAGCGTCAAATCTAGCAAATCTAGCTAATCAAATGGCTACCCAGACTATTTGCATTTGCATTATATGCTGGTGCTACTCTCTGTTTATTATCTATGCATAGTCACTTTAACTCTACATACATATTGCATATTACCTCTATTACCTCGACTAACCTGTGTCCCCGCACATTGACTCTGTACCAGTACCCCCTGTATATAGCCTCGTTACTGTTTATTTTACTGCAGTCTTTAATTTATTTTAATTTAATTTTACTTACTCTTTTCACTTATTTTTCTTAAAACTGCATTGGTGGTAAAGGGCTTGTGAGTAAGCATTTCACTGTAAGGTCTACACCTGTTACATTCGGTGCATGTGACGAATACAATTTGATCTGACTTTGAATTTGGTATTGATATCTCAAAAAACAAGGGAACAACTATTAACAACTCGTATTTAACACCAATGCACGAAATCATCTTCTTCTCGTGAACCAGAGTCAATCCAGATGTTGTACTTATGACTCGTGATTGCACATAAGGGTAGATGGTTCTGACACGATTGAGTTCGAACTGATCTTGTGTCAGTTTCTGTCATCCTGTGAACCTTGTTCATTTCTGCTCGCAGTTATATTTTCTTCAATGTTTTTTTTGTGGGGAAAGTTGGTTATTCCTCTTTCTTCAACTATTAGAAAAACATAAGTAGTCCTTCAAGCTGAAAATAGACAAGCAGAAGGACAGATGGCTCTTCTCTCACTTTCCTTTCTTGAAAGGGGACCATCCACTGGGACAACACATTTAGTGTGATAGATGATGAAAAAAAAGTACATAGGTTTCAGAATGAGCAGGTTGTGCGATACTACACATAACTGAGTGGGGTACCTTTGACGTGTACAATCCCTCTTCGGGCCCAAAGTGTAAGGTCTAAAAGAAGTTACACTCTTGGTCAAGTCCATTCTTGTTTCTAACACTTTTGACTCCTAACTGGTCTTTCTGTACTGCAGATTTAAAAACAAATCAGCTCCAAAAGTACCAGTAAGAGACTATCAAGGTAAGACCTTTCTTCTAGTCTCACAATGTGGCCCTTGAAGAACTGTATATAATAGTGAGATTGGCCAGCCGTATTCCCGGGCAATATATTCAGTATATGATTCGGAAGCCATCATGCATGTCTTCCCAATATTGTAATTTACAATGACTTTGCATCATCCCTTATTTGATACTTCTCTATGCAGGTGATGACTTGGATGTTGAACAGTGGTCTGAAAATGAGTTTGTGAGTTCAATCCACATGCTTTGCTGATTCCTAAACACTACAATATTATAATGTTTCTCAAAGAATCTTGCAACCGACATTGTTTTCCACAGTCGTTTGACTTCTGTCAGAAGCTTTCCATCACACCAAGCTGTTGGGCTGAGCGTCTTAACAATATCATGATGTTGCAGGATAGTGACACTTATGAGGAACCTCAAGGGGAGCAGGATGATAGCTATGAGCCTCCTCCCAGTCAGAGCGTCTTCACCCCCACCTCATCTGCCTGCTTCTCCAGGGGGGAATATGTAGGTGAGGACTCTTCCACTCTGCCACACACATGCGTGCGCATCCATGCGGGCGTGCAAGCACACACATCCTCACTCACACTTGGCTTGTTGAGACACCACTCATAGATCGTTGTGTTGATGAAAGCGACTAGTCAGTGGACTGTGACAGACACAGAGTGCCACAAAGACAGTGTGTTGTTGTGTTATGCAAATACTGACGTCCTGTTTGTGATTTTGATTCTTTTTTTTTTCAGACAGCTGCCGTGACAGGCCAAACCACCCACCCAGGAAGCCCATCTGCCTACCAAAACCCACCAGAGCATCACCATCACTTCCCCCCAAACCCAACCAGCAGGACGACAATGAAGTACTGTGTAGTTGTTAGGCAAAATAATAATTATTCTTGTTGGTTTCTGTTGTCATGACAAAAAGTTATCTGTCATACATTTATGACAGCATATTGACAGATTCTTTGCTTCATATTTTTCTTGACACATTGTATGATCTGCTCTCTTTAGGAAGACTACGTCATCCCAAAAAGTGATGATGAAGACAACTATGTAGACCCCACAGAGGAATCTCCTGCTAGTAAGTTATTCCAATAAACAAATCCCTTTAGTTCCACCTCCCACACATGCGGTGACCTCATCTGGTTTAAATTATGTTTCTAGAGACAATATCTCTCTCATCGTCACTCGGTGCATAGGTTTACCTTCACTGTATTCACATCCTACCATACCTTTGTCTGTACATTATGCTTTGAATCTATTCTACCGTGCCCAGAAACCTGCTCCTTTTACTCTCTATTCTGAACGTACTAGACGACCAGTTCTAATAGCCTTTAGCCGTAACCTTATCCTACTCCTCCTCTGTTCCTCTGGTGATGTAGAGGTTAATCCAGGCCCTGCAGTGCCTAGCTCCACTCCCATTACCCAGGCGCTCTTATTTGTTGACTTCTGTAACCGTAAAAGCTCTGGTTTCATGCATGTTTACATCAGAAGCCTCCTCCCTAAGTTTGTTTTATTCACTGCTTTAGCACACTCTGTCAACACGGATGTCCTAGCCGTGTCTGAATCCTGGCTTAGGAAGACCATCAAAAAGCCTGAAATTTCCATTCCTAACTATAACATTTTCCGACAAGATAGAACTGCCAAAGGGGGCGGAGTTGCAATCTACTGCAGAGTTCTGTTTTACTATCCAGGTCTGTGCCCAAACAATTTGAGCTTTCCAGAAACAAGTCTCTCACCGTTGCCACTTGCTATAGACCACCTTCAGCCCCCTGGACACCATATGTGAATTGATTGCCCCCCATCTATCTTCAGAGCTCGTGCTGTTAGGTTACCTAAACTGGGATATGCTTAACACCCCGGCCATACTACAATCTAAGCTTGATGCCCTCAATCTCACACAAATTATCAATGCACCTACCAGGTACAACCCCAAATACGTAAACACGGGCACCCTCATAGATATCATCCTATCCAACCTGCCCTCCAAATACACCTCTGCTGTCTTCAACCAGGATCTCAGCGATCACTGCCTCATTGCCTGCGCCCGTAATGGGTCTGCGGTCAAACGACCACCCCTCATCACTGTTAAACGCACCTAAAACACTTCAACGAGCAGGCCTTTCTAATCCCACGCGGTATGCAACTTTTCAGGGAAGTTAGGAACCAATATACACAGGCAGTTAGGAAAGCAAAGGCTAGGTTTTTCAAACAGAAATTTGCATCCTGTAGCACAAACTCCAAAAAGTTCTGGAACACTGTAAACTCCATGGAGAATAAGAGCACCTCCTCCCAGCTGCCCACTGCACTGAGGCTAGGAAACACTGTCACCACCGATAAATCTACAATAATTGAGAATTTCAATAAGCATTTTTCTACAGCTGGCCATGCTTTCCACCTGGCTACCCCTACCCCGGTCAACAGCCCTGCAACCCCACAGCAACTTGCCCAAGCCTCCCCCATTTCTCCTTCACCCAAATCCATATAGCTGATGTTCTGAAAGAGCTGCAAAATCTGGACCCCTACAAATCAGCCGGGCTAGACAATTTGGACCCTCTCTTTCTAAAATTATCCGCTGAAATTGTTGCAACCCCTATTACTAGCTTGACCACCTCTCTTTCGTATCGTCTGAGATCCCCAAAGATTGGAAAGCTGCCGCGGTCATCCCCCTCTTCAAAGGGGGAGACACTCTAGACCCAAACTGCTACTGACCTATATCTATCCTACCCTGCCTTTCTAAGGCCTTCGAAAGCCATGTTAACAAACAGATCACCGACCATTTCGAATCCCACCGTACCTTCTCCGCTATGCAATCTGGTTTCCGAGCTGGTTATGGGTGCAGCTCAGCCACGCTCAAGGTCCTAAACGATATCATAACCGCCATCGATAAGAGACAATACTGTGCAGCTGTATTCCTCGACCTGGCCAAGGCTTTCGACTCTGTCAATCACCACATTCTTATCGGCAGACTCAATAGCCTTGGTTTCTCAAATGACTGCCTCGCCTGATTCACCAACTACTTCTCAGATAGACTTCAGTGTGTCAAATCGGAGGGTCTGGAAGTCTCTATGGGGGTGCCACAGGGTTCAATTCTCGGGCCGACTCTCTTCTCTGTATACATCAATGATGTCGCTCTTGCTGCTAGTGATTCTCTGATCCACCTCTAGACGGTTCTGACCTAGAATATGTGGACAACTACAAATACCTAGGTGTCTGGTTAGACCATAAACTCTCCTTCCAGACTCACATTAAGCATCTCCAATCCAAAATTAAATCTAGAATCGGCTTCCTATTTCGCAACAAAGCATCCTTCACTCATGCTGCCAAACATACCGTCGTATAAATGATTATCCTACCGATCCTTAACTTTGGCGATGTCATTTACAAAATAGCCTCCAACACTACTCAGCAAATTGGATGCAGTATCACAGTGCCATCGGTTTTGTCACCAAAGCCCCATATACTACCCACCACTGCGACCTGTATGCTCTCGTTGGCTGACCCTAGCTTCATATTCGCCGCCAAACCCACTGGCTCCAGGTCATCTATAAGTCTTTGCTAGGTAATGCCCCGCCTTATCTCAGCTCACTGGTCACCATAGCAGCACCCACCCGTAGCACGCGCTCCAGCAGGTATATTTCACTGGTCACCCCCAAAGCCAATTCCTCCTTTGGCCGCCTTTCCTTCCAGTTCTCTGCTGCCAATGACTGGAATGAACTGCAAAAATCACTGAAGCTGGACACTCATATCTCCCTCATTAACTTTAAGCACCAGCTGTCAGAGCAGCTCACAGATCACTGCACCTGTACATAGCCCATCTGTAAATAGCCCATCCAACTACCTCATCCCCATACTGTTTTTTATTTGATCTATTTTTCCCCTTTGCACCCCAGTATCTCTACTTGCACATTCATCTTCTGCACATCTATCACTCCAGTGTTTAATTGCCAAATTGTAATTATTTCACCACTATGGCCTATTTATTGCCTTACCTCCCTTATCCTACCTCATTTGCACACACTGTGTATATACTTTTTCTATTGTATTATTGACTGTATGTTTGTTTATTCCATGTGTAACTCTGTGTTGTTGTTTGTGACACACTGCTTTGCTTTATCTTGGCCAGGTCGCAGTTGTAAATGAGAACTTGTTCTCAACTAGCCTACCTGGTTAAATAAAGGTGAAATAAAAATTTAAAAAATTTAAAACATTGGAAATAAGACCAAGTGCACTATGTGCGTCAATTATATTGTTTTCAGCATACAGGTGTCATGAAACCCACTGCACATGTTCATCTGTTGCCATTCACTGTCAGACAAACCTTACCAAGACACCCCAATGTCAACATACAATATAAATGTAAACTTCCTTCAGACCGTCCAATGCACGGAAGAGGCAAACCAGTAAAGAGCAGTCCTTCAATGTCTAAGACTGTGCCAGAGCGCTCAAATAGCCCAGGTATGTAACTGCATCTCAGCAGGAGCACTGAACATACAGTTGCAAGAAAAAGTATGTGACCTGGATTTCTGATCTTCATCTAAGTTACTTATTGAAAACACTGTGTAACCATTCACAGTGCAGGGTGGGAAAAGTATGTGAACCCTTGGATTTAATAACTGGTTGACCTTCCTGGAGGAAACATTGCAGTAATAACCTCAACCAAACATTTTCTGTAGTTGTGGATCAGACCTGCACACTGGTCAGGAGGAATTTTGGACCATTCCTCTTTAGAAAACTGTATCAGTTCAGCAATATTCTTGGGATGTCTGGTGTGAACCGCTCTTTTGAGGTCATGCCACAGAATCTCAATCGGGTTGAGGTCAGGACTGGGCCACTCCAGAAGGCGTATTTTCTTCTGTTGTAGCCATTCTGTTGTCGATCTACTTCTGTGTTTTTTGTTGTTGTCCTGTTGCATCACCCAACTTCTGTTGAGCTTCAATTGGCTGACAGATAGCCTTGCAAAATGTCTAGATAACGCCTCCTGAGTGGTGCAGTGGTCTAAGGCACTGCATCGCAGTGCAAGCTGTGCCACTAGAGATTCTGGGTTCGTGTCCAGGCTCTGTCGCAGTCGGCCGCGACCGGGAGACCCATGGGGCAGCACACAACAACATCCGGGTTAGGGGTGGGTTGGCCGGCAGGTATGTACTTGTCCTATCGTGCACTAGCGACTCCTGTGGCGGGTTGGGTGCAGTGCACACTGACACGATCACCAGGTGTACAGTGTTTCCTCCGACACATTGGTGCGGCTGGCTTCCAGGTTAAGTGGGCATTGTGTCAAGAAGCAGTGCGGCTTGGTTGGGTTGTGTACGGCTCTCGACCCTCGCCTATCCCGAGTCCGTACGGGAGTTGCATTGATGAGACAAGACTGTAACTACCAATTGGATACCATGAAATTGGGGAGAAAAAGGGGTTCAAAAAAATGATGTCTTGATAAACTTGGGTATTTATTTTTCCGTCGACAATAGCAAGCTATCCCTGAGACAGCAAAGCAGCCCCTAACCATGATGCTCCCTCCACCATACTATACAGTGGGGATGAGGTTTTGATGTTGGTGTGCTGTGCCCTTTTTTCTCCACACATAGTTTCTCCACACATAGTGTTGTGTGTTGCTTCCTTCCAAACAACTCAACTTTAGTTTAATCTATCCAGAGAATATTTTGCCAGTAGCGCTGTGGAACATCCAGGTGCTCTTTTGCGAACTTCAGACGTGCAGCAACGTTTTTTTTTAACACCATTCTTCTTTAGTGTTTTACATATCGTAGACTTGTCAACAGAGATGTTAGCTTTCCCAGAGATTTCTGAAAGTCTTTCACTGACATTCTAGGATTCTTCTTAACCTCATTGAGCATTCTGCACTGTGTTCTTGTAATCATCTTTGCAGAACGGCCACTCCTAGGGAGAGTAGCAACAGTGCTGAACTTTCTCCATTTATAGACAATGAACAATTCTTAATCTTAGATCTTTTGAGATCTCTTTTCTTCGAGGCATGGTTCACATCAGGCAAAGCTTCTTGTGAATAGCAAACTAACATTTTGTGAGTGTTGTTTATAGGGCAGGGCAGCTCTAACCAACATCTCCAATCTCATCTCATTGATTGGACTCAAGGTTAGCTGACTCCTGACTCCAATTAGCTTTTGGAGAAGTCATTAGCCAAGGGGTTCACATACTTTTTCCAACCTACACTGTGAAAGTTGAAATTATTTATTCAATATAGACAAGAAAAATACAATAATTTGTGTGTTATTAGTTTATGCACACTGTGTTTGTCTATTGTGGTGACTTAGACGAAGATCAGATCAAATTTTATGTCAAATTTGTGCAGAAATCCGTGTAATTCCAAAGGGTTCGCATACTTTTTCTTGTCACTGTATGTCATTGTTTTGGGGGGTTTAATAAATGTATTGTGCTTAATGTGAACGACTGGGTTAGAACCCGGCTCTCCTGTATTCCTAACTTTGAGGCTTAGTCTTTTTTCTTTTTTTTAGATGTGTATGAAGTTCCTGACATTGAGGTGGGTTTGATAACTAATACATTACAATTAATAGTATAGTTAATGACTATGCAATGACTGTAGGATTATGCTTGATGTGTCCTATTTTCTCTTTTATCTTAAGGAAAACTCTCCTCCCCCAGTGAGCAGGTCAGTTCTGGTTCAGGGATCATAGCACTTTTCAGACAGGGTCAAATGCGATCAACATTTCCTCTAAGGGAAATATCTAAAGATACACTGAGTATACCAAACATTAGGAACACCTTCCTAATATTGAGTTGCACTCCCCATTTTGCCCACATAACAGCCTCAATTTGACGGGGCATGGACTCTACAAGGTGTCGAAAGCGTTCCACAGGAATGCCGGCCCATGTTGACTCCAATGCTTCCCACAGTTGTGTCATGATGGCTGGATGTCCTTTGAGTGGTGGACCATTCTTGATACACAGGGGAATTGTTGAGCGTGACAAACCCAGCAGCATTGCAGTTCTTGACAAACTGGATCTCCTCCCCTTCATCTACACTGACTGAAGTGGATTTAACAAGTGACATCAATAAGGGATCATAGCTTTCAGCTGGATTCACCTATGTCATGGCAAGAGCAGTGTTTCGTAAACTCAATGTATATTCATTGCTTAAAATGATGGATGAGATACCAAAATAACTGTTTTTTCGAACATGTTTTTTTCACAGACCTTCCACACTCAAAGTCCCTGCACAGGGTTTTCCCCCTAGAGCCAGCCCAAGGTGCTAATAACGACTACAACTTATTCAAGAGACCGGGGAAATTATTTTCTGCATGATAACCATTTAAAGATAAACTATTCGCTAAACACGAGGTTGTCTCCTTCAGTTTCATTGTCACACTTACATGAATCATTTATATTTCATCTTCTCTCTGTAGAATGCACCTAAAGACATGTCCACCCATCCCAGTAAGTGCTACTTTACCAAAGAGAATCTAGGCTTTGTACCTGACCACAAATCGTTTATTTGATGAGATAATAATAGAAAAGTAAAGAAAACCTTGAATCTTATCAACACGGGAATCATATACGTTTATATGTATTGTTATTATCATCCAGGTCCAGGAGTCCATAGATGATGAATATGAAGTCTGCGATCCAGATCAAAGTATGTATTTCATCCATTATACTACCATCAGCCCAAATGAAAAACCATAATATGCCACTAACAATTTCCAAAAGACTACAAGCAACTATTGACAAAGAACACTGTTCCAGATCCTCTGAAAATATTTGAAGTACTGTTTTGGTAGTTACTTCACTTGGCTTATCATGCCATCTAGTGGATTGCCAACGTTTGTATTTAACGCAAAACGGAACCATCTCATTCCCGTTGCCAACACTACTCTGCTATTTCCATGATTATTTATTTATTTATTTATTCATCTTTTATTTAACCTGATAATTCACATTGAGATTGACATGTCTTTTTTTCAAGTGAGCCCTGAAAGCAGCATACATATAGTTACACATACATGAGACACAACACAACATACAGTGCAGAACAATGAATAGACGTTAAAACAGTGCAAAGAGCGGAAAATATCTTAAAAGAGCATAAGAGAACACCCTGGTGTGGGATACTATGAGTGCTGTGTATGTGTGCACATTTTGTATGTCATCTCTGTTCTTCTAGGTGGCAGTACAAAGTCTGCTGAGATGGCCCTGCCTGTGCATCCCAAACCATTGCCCAGAGAGATGTACGTGTCGTGTAAAATCATATATAACTTATTTTCTGTTAATTGCTGGCCGCTCGTTCAATTAGGAGTGGCAGAAAGGTTTGGTTACAGGTATAACTTAACTCACATAAACCTCTCTATTTTAGGAAGCCATTGAAGCCACCTTTAATGCCGGTAGGACACCTGTAAAATATTCTTTGGAGAAAAAAAACAAGTGGAATTCAAAATGTTATGGGAAATTATGGAGAATGATCATGTTTGTATTTTTTCAGAGGCAAGATATTGCATCCAGGGAAAATGAAGGTAACTACTACTGAAATATTAGAGTGCTCAATTGGATCAAAGCTTCATTTGTTTTCATTGGATGTTCAAAGATGTAATGCATTTACCAAAATCCATTACAAGTTGTAAAGTTGTAAATCTTTTATGCAGTCTTCCACTTACATAATAGTGGGCTACTGTAACACACACTCTTGCTATGTCTGCTTTTCGACAGGCCCAGCACTGGCCATGAGGCACAGTACCCAAAAACCCACGACCACACCCCAGCCCTCTGAATACAAACGTACCAAGTAAGAAACATCATGACCTCATAAGAAGTCACTATTTTGCACGCACATATCTCTGTTCCAGCCTGGTCCCAGATCTGTTTGCAAGACAGCACAAACAGACCAGGGACAAGGCCAATATCAATTATCTTGGAATGAAGGAATGCTGTTTGTAACCACAGCACTGTATGTTTACTCAAACCGCAGTGTCCTGGCAAATTACAGTATATTCTTGTTTTCTCTACTGCAGGACTCCTCTGCCACAGATGTTTACCTCTCAAAGTAAGTACAGGTCTGAGAGACTTGTGTCCATATCCGCGGGAAGTAGGGGTGCTAAGGGTTCTGCAGCACCAGAACAGAGCAGCACGTTTTTCTCTTAATTGTAATCAGAGGGCTGATATAAATACTATGCATGCCAGTCTCTCTTGGCTAAGAGTTGAGGAGAGACTGACTGCATCACTTCTTCTTTTTATAAGAAACATTAATGTGTTGAAAATCCCAAATTGTTTACACAGTCAACTTACACACAGCTCTGACACACACACTTATCCCACCAGACATGCCATGTCTTTTCACAGTCCCCAAATCCAGAACAAATTCAAGAAAGTGTACAGTATTATATAGAGACCTAATTGCAGAGAACTTCCTTCCATCTCATATTGCTCAAATAAACAGCAAACCTGGTTTCAAAAAACACCTCGCGGCTATTTGACCTAGATAGTTTGTGTGTATGCATTGATATGTAGGCTACGTGTGCCTTTTCAAAAAATGTATGTAATTCTGTCTTTGAGCTGTTCTTGTCTATTGATGTTCTGTATTATGTCATTCTGTATTATGTTTCATGTTTTGTGTGGACCCCAGGAAGAGTAGCTGCTGCTTTTGCAACAGATAATGGGGATCCTAATAAAATACCAAACACCAAAGATGACCATAACTTTGACACTGAAAGTGAAACAACCAGTGGAGGCTACTGAGAGGAGGAAGGCTGGAATGCAGTTAATGGAATGGTATCAAACATATGGTTTCCATGTGGTTGATACCGTTCTATTGACTCCATTCCAGCCGTTACTATAGGCCGTCCTCCTCTCAGCAGCCTCCACTGGAAACAACATAGCAAACAATGTATGTATTATGTAAATGGTTCTGCTGTGTCGATACAACATTCAATTATTATTTCACTATTGCATTTTTCCCTTCACTGTTCTCTAATTCTCAGAACCTGACAGAGGAACTGTACCCACAGCTGAAAACAAGTTAACGGATGCTGAAGAGGTGATAAAGACCTGACCTGAATTTCACCATTTTATATACTATATAACATAGCTCAGAATACTGGTACACGATGCATGGATGAATACACAATTAAGTTTGTGGAGACTGTAAAGGCTGTATTTTATTTTAATAGCCACATGGACTTGACTTTAAACCCACTTTCTTGTTGCTATATTTTTGTTGTTGTTGTTAGAGGGCAGATGTCTTGAAGAAACCCTGGTATGCCAGCACCTGTGACCGTAAGACAGCTGAGGATACTTTGGTTCGCTTAAATAAGGCGAGTCACACTCACATGATTACGGACAAATTAACATACTCTTATTATTACATAGTCTTAAGACAGTGGTTCCCAAACTGTGGGACGGGTCGGCATGGGTGCCCTTTTTGGAACTCGGTCCGGCTTTCAACTTACTCTTGAAAGTTGTAATAGTAGAATGCACAAGATGCACTTTCGAAACTGGGTAGTTTTACTCTTGACATGTCAGTCAAAGCATGTTTATAACTTGTCAGAAATGTCCAGATCAATGAGCCCATGTCACCTAACGTTTTTAGCTATGTTTTTTAGCCTTTAGATTTTGTGTGTTTGAGTTACTCAAATATCAAAATAAAATATAACGTTATTGGTCGCGTACACATATTTAGCAGATGTTATTGCGGGTGTAGCAAAACACTTGTGTTCCCAGCTCCAACAGTGCAGTAATATATCTAACAATACACACAAATCTAAAAAGTAAAATAACGGAATTAAGAAATATAGAAATAGTAAGATGAGGAATGTAAGAGTCCAGAGTATATATGTGCATTCGGAAAGTATTCAGACCCCTTGACTTATGTTACATCCTTATTCTAAAATGGATTAAAAAAAATTCAACATCCTCATTAATTTACACACAATACCCCATAATGACAAATCAAAAATACGTTTTTAAGAATTTTTGCAAATTTATGAAAAATAAAACACTGAAATATCACATTTACATAAGTATTCAGATCCTTTACTCAGTACATTGTTGAAGCACCTTTGGCAGTGATTACAGCCTTGAGTCTTCTTGCGTATGACGCTACAAGTTTGGCACACCTGCATTTGGGCAGTTTCCCCACAGCATGATGCTGCCACCACCATTCCTCACCGTAGGGATGGTGCTAGGTTTCCTCCAGACGTGACGCTTGGCATTCAGGCCAAAGAGTTCAATCTTGGTTTCATCAGACCAGAAAATCTTGTTTCTCATGGTCTGAGAGTCCTTTAAGTGCGTTTTGGCAAATTCCAAGCGGGCTGTCATGTGCCTTTTACTGAAGAGTGCATTCTGTCTGGCCACTCTACCATAACGTAACATAAAGTGGAAAAAGTCAAGGTGTCGGAATGCACTGAATGCACTGTATATATACATTATACAGTTGAAGTGGAAAGTTTACATTAATGCATTTAATGCATTAAAACTCTCAAAACATTAAATACATGACACAAAATCAACTACCTACAGTTGAAGTCGTGAAGTTTACATACATTTAGGTTGGAGTCATTCAAACTCGTTTTTCAACCACTCCACAAATTTCTTGTTAACAAACTATAGTTTTGGCAAGTCGGTTAGGACATATACTTTGTGCATGACACAAGTAATTTTCCCCAAAATTGTTTACAGACAGAATATTTCACATATAATTCACTGTATCACAATTCCAGTGGGTCAGAAGTTTATATACACTAAGTTGACTGTGCCTTTAAACAGCTTGGAAAATTCCAGAAAATCATGTCATGGCTTTAGAAGCTTCTGATAGGCTAATTTACAAAATTTGAGTCAATTGGAGGTGTACCTTTGGATGTATTTCAAGGCCTACCTTCAAACTCAGTGCCTCTTTACTTGACATCATGGGAAAATCCAAAGAAATCAGCCAAGACCTCAGAAAATAAATTGTAGACCTCCACAAGTCTGGTTCATCCTTGGGAGCAATTTCCAAACGCCTGAAGGTACCACGTTCATCTGTACAAACAATAGTACGCAAGTATAAACACCATGGGACCACGCAGCGGTCATACCGCTCTGGAAGGAGACGCGTTCTGTCTCCTAGAGATGAACGTACTTTGGTGCGAAAAGTGCAAATCAATCCCAGAACAACAGCAAAGGACCTTGTGAAGATGCTGGAGGAAACAGGTACAAAAGTATCTATATCCACAGTAAAACGAGTCCTATATCGACATAACCTGAAAGGCCTCTCAGCAAGGAAGAAGTAATTACTCCTAATCCGCCATAAAAAAAAGCCAGACTACGGTTTGCAACTGTCAAAGATCGTACTTTTTGGAGAAATGTCCTCTGGTCTGATGAAACAAAAATAGAACTGTTTGGCCATAATGACCATCTTTATGTTTGGAGGAAAAAGGGGGAGGCTTGCAAGCCGAAGAACACCATCCCAACTGTGAAGCACGGGTGGGAAGGGTACTGGGCGGAGGCCGGCTAGTGGTAACTATTTAACAGTCTGACGGCTTTGAGATGAAAGCTGTTTTTCAGTCTCTCGTCCCAGCTTTGATGCACCTGTACTGACCTCGCCTTCTGGATGGTAGTGGGATGAACAGGCCGTGGGTCGGGTGGCTGAGGTCCTTGATGATCTTCTTGGCCTTCCTTCCTGTGACACCCTGTGACACCCCTTCCTGTGACACATTGTCCTGGAGGGCAGACAGTGTGCCCCCGGTGATGCATTGGGCAAACCACAACACCCTCTGGAGAGCCCTGCGGTTGCGGACGGTGCAGTTGCCGTACCAGGCGTTGATACAGCCCGACAGGATGCTCTCAATGGTGCATCTGTAAAGGTTTGTGAGGGTCTTTCTCCAGCCTCCTGAGGTTGAAAAGGCACTGTTGTTCCTTCTTCACCACACTGTCTGTGTGGGTGGACCATTTCAGATTGTCAGTGGAAAAAAAGGGTTCCAAAAGGTTTCTTCGGCTGTCCCCATAGGAGAACCCTTTTTGGTTCCAGGTAAAACCCTTTGTGGATAGGGTTCTATATGGAACACAAAACAGTTCTACTTGGAACCAAAAGGGTTCTACCTAGAACAAACAAGGATTCTTCAAAGGGCTCTCCTGTGGGGACAGCTGAAGAACCATTTTAAGATCTAGATAGCACCTTTTTTCCAAAGTGTACACCCACTGCGGCCCCATCGATGTAGATAAATAAACATTGAAAATGGCAAAATGTATGGAATTGCAACAAAATTAGTTTTAAAACTGCTAAATGTTCTCTGCACCCCATGACAAAATGTGTACAATCGCAGGAAATAAGCCTTATACCAGCAAAATGTTCTCTCCGCCAACAAGAAAGGTGTGAACAGTTTGTGTCATGAACAGTGCTGGTGCCCATAGAAATAGACATGGTACGCATGCACGCGCAGGGTGGGCGCGGAATGTTCCCCAATGCTGGAGGAGGGCCTGAATGAAAACGTTTGGGAACCCCTGTCTTAAAATATACTTGTATTTTTTCATAAACTAAAATGATGGGGATTTGATTAAAAAGAGACCGATGCTCCAGCTGACTGTATTGTGTGTCTTCTCTATGTCAGGATGGGGCATTTCTAATAAGGAAGAGCTCTGGTCAAGACAGACATCAGCCATACACTTTAGTGGTGTATTACAACAGTAGAGTCTACAACATCCCAGTACGCTACATCCAAGCATCGCAGCAGTACACTCTTGGAAGGGAGAAGAAAGGAGAGGAGGTAGACAGCGTCTCATCTTGCTCTATAACAATATTCTGATATGAATGTAATATTGATGGTCTGATTGCTAACCTATAGGCCTAACACCTCTTAATGTATTCCCTCAGCGTTTCACCAGTGTTTCCCACATCATTGAGAACCATCAGAGGAACCCCCTGGTACTGATTGACAGCCAGAGGAACACCAAGGACTTCACCAAACTGTGCTATGCTGTGAAGCCTTAGGCCTCGCTAGACCCTCACTAGTACTATGGACCATCCCAAATCAGTGTGTCTAGTGTTAGACCTGCGTGCAAATCAACAGGCAATTTGATGCTGCACTCAAGTCTGATCTAACAGAGCATCTGTTCAGGGTTTGTAAACAACAGTTAGATTAGTTTAGTCACATTCACCAGCCATGGCTATCCAAGCAAGACCAGCATGACATGTACTTAATGTACTGTGTTAGCTCAGTAAAATTGTTGATGTGTGTGAATATTCAAACTTGTGTTGAACATTTTGCATTCTATGGGGTCTTTTCCAACAAGCATGATCCCTTGGACAGTGCCATTATGTATTCTTAAAGAATAACAGATTATAGAAATGCTATGAATAGAATGTAATGTAGTATATATACACTGGACGAAAATATAAAGGCAACATGCAACAATTTTTAAATGTTACTGAGTTACAGTTCATATAAGGAAATCTGTCAATTGAAATGAATGTATTAGGCCCTAACTTGTGGATTTCACATGACTGGGAATAAAGATATGCATCTGTTGGTTACAGATACCTTAAAAATGGTAGGGGTGTGGATCCGAAAACCAGTCACTATCTGGTGTGACCATCATTTGCCTCATGCAGTGTGACACATGCCTTTCACATGGAATTGATCAGACTGTTGATTATGGCCTGTGGAATGTTGTCCCACTCCTCTTCAATGGCTGTGCGAAGTTGCTGGATATTGTCGGGAACACACTGTCATACACGTCGATCCAGAGAATCCCAAACATGCTCAATGGGTGACATGTCTGATGAGTATGCAGGCCATGGAAGAACTGGGACATTTTCAGCTTCCAGGAATTGTGTACAGATCCTTGTGACATGGGGCTGTGCATTATCATACTGAAACATGAGGCGATGGTGACCGATGAATGGCACGACAATGGGCCTCAGGATCTAGTCACGGTATCTCTGTGCACTCAAATTGCTATCGATAAAAAGCAAACGTGTTCCTTGTCCATACCATAACCCCACCGCCACCACGGGGCACTCTGTTCCCAACGTTGACATCAGCGAACCTCTCGCACACACACCGCCATAATTGCCGTCTGCCATCTGCCCATTACAGTTGAAACTGGGATTCATCTGTGAAGAACACAGTTGCCAGTGGCCATCGAAGGTAAGCCTTTGCCCACTGAAGTCGGTTACGACGCCGAACTGCAGTCAGGACAAGACCCTGGTGAGGAGGACGAGCATGCAGATGAGCTTCCCTGAGACGGTTTCTGACAGTTTGTGCAGAAATACTTTGGTTGTGCAAACACAAAGTTTCGTCAGCTGTCCGGGTGCCTGGTTTCAGACGATCCTGCAGGTTAAGAAGCCAAATGTGGAGGTCCCAACGTCTAAAATGACGTTGGAGGCGGTTGATGGTAGAGAAATTAACATTAAATTGTCTGGCAACAACTTTGGTGGACATTCCTGTGTTGTGTAACAAAACTGCACATTCTAGAGTGGCCTTTTATTGTCCCCAGCACAAGGTGCACCTGTGTAATGATCATTCTGTTTAATCAGCTTCTTGATATGCCACACCTGTCAGGTGGATGGATTATCTTGGCAAAGGAGAAATGCTCAGTAACAGGGATATATACAAATTTCTGCCCCAAATTTTTAAGAAATAACCTTTTGTGAGTATGGAACATTTCTGGGATCTTTTATTTCAGCTCATGAAACTTTGGACCAACACTTTACATGTTACATTTTTATTTTTGTTCAGTGTAGTAGTATATATACAGTAAGTATGAATGGTATATGAGGATAGAAAACCTTACTGAAAACAGATCAACTTTGTGATTTACATAAATTCAATGAAAACCTACTTTAACACACGGTTATACACTGACTCTACTAAAAATTAGAAACCCCTGCTTATTCCATGACACAGACTGACCAGGTGTATCCAGGTGAAAGCTAGGATCCCTTATGTCACCTGTTAAATCCACGTCAATCAGTGTAGATGAAGGGAAGGAGACAGGTTAAATAAGCATTTTTAAGCCTTGAAACAATTGAGACATTGATTGTGTATTTGTGCCATTCATATGGTGAATGGGAAAGACAAAAGATTCAAGTGCCTTTGAACGTGGTAGGGAAGTAGATGCCAGGCGCACCAGTTTGAATGTGTGAAGAACTGCAACGCTGCTGGGTTTTTCATGTTCACCAGTTTCCCGTGTGTATCAGGAATGGTCCACCACCCAAAGGACATCCAGCCAACTTGACACAACTATGACAACCATTGTAGTCAACCTTGTAGAGTCCATGCCTAATGTTTTGTACACAGTGTATTAACAGTATTGCACTTTTCATGTAGTCTAATTTTGGCCAGCTAATAGCTTAACTACCAATCAAGCAACATTATGGACTAAACGCTTAAATCCTGTTGCTGCAGGATTATTTTGCTGCGAAAATACAGGTCAAATGACATTTTCTCAATTGCTTGAGCACATTTGTTCAAACAAAATTCACTTTTTCAAAAGAATTAACACGCAGGCCCAAACTCAAACCCTTTTGCCAAAATGACACATTTAATTTGCAAAATGCATTAAAACTCTCAAAACATTAACTACATGACACAAAATCAACTACCTACAGTTGAAGTCGGAAGTTTACATACATTTAGGTTGGAGTCATTAAAACTCATTTTTCGACTCCACAAATTTCTTGTTAATAACAAACTATAGTTTTGGCAAGTCGGTTAGGACATCTACTTTGTGCATGACACAAGTAATTTTTCCAACAATTGTTCAGACAGATTATTTCACTTATAACTCACTGTATCACAATTCCAATGGATCATAAAATTCCAACTAAGTTGACTGTGCCTTTCAAACAGCTTGGAAAATTCCAGAAAATTATGTCATGGCTTTAGAAGCTTCTGATAGGCTAATTGACATAATTTGAGTCAATTGGAGGTGTACTTGTGGATGTATTTCAAGGCCTACCTTCAAACGCAGTGCCTCTTTGCTTGACATCATGGGAAAATCAAAAGAAATCAGCCAAGACCTCAGAAAATAAATTGTAGACCTCCACAAGCTGTCTCTTATACACATCTAGATGTGTATAAGAGACAGGCGGTCATACCGCTCAGGAAGGAGACGCGTTCTGTCTCCTAGAGATGAACGTACTTTGGTGCGAAAAGTGCAAATCAATCCCAGAACAACAGCAAAGGACCTTGTAAAGATGCTGGAGGAAACAGGTACAAAAGTATCTATATCCACTGTAAAACGAGTCCTATTTCGACATAACCTGAAAGGCCGCTCAGCAAGGAAGAAGCCACTGCTCCAAAACCGCCATAAAAAAGCCAGACTACGGTTTGCAACTGCACATGGGGACAAAAAGTAATTTTGGAGAAATGTCCTTCTGATGAAACAAAAATAGAACTGTTTGGCCATAATGACCATCGTTACGTTTGGAGGAAAAAGGGAGAGGCTTGCAAGCCAAAAAACACCATCCCAACCGTGAAGCATGGGGGTGACAGCATCATGTTGTGGGGGTGCTTTGCTGCAGGAGGGACTGGTGCACTTCACAAAATAGATGGCATCATGAGGAGGAAAATTATGTGGATATATTGAAGTAACATCGCAAGACATCAGTCAGGAAGTTACAGCTTGGTTGCAAATGGGTCTTCCAAATGACCCCCAAGCACACTTCCAAAGTTGTGGCAAAATGGCTTAAGGACAACAAAGTCAAAATATTGGAGTGGCCATCACAAAGCCCTGACCTCAATCCTATAGTAAATTGTGGGCAGAACTGAACTGAAAAAGTGTGCACGAGCAAGGAGGCCGACAAACCTGACCCAGTAACACCAGCTCGTCAGGAGGAATGGGCCAAAATTCACCCAACTTATTGTGGGAAGCTTGTGGAAGGCTACCCGAAACGTTTGACCCAAGTTAAACAATTTAAAGGCAATGCTACCAAATACTAATTCAGTGTATGTAAACTTCTGACCCACTGGGAATGTGATGAAAGACAACAAAAGCTGAAATAAATCATTCTCTCTACTATTATTCTGACATTTCACATTCTTAAAATAAAGTGGTGATCCTAACTGACCTAAAACAGGGAATCTTTACTCTGATTAAATGTCAGGAATTGTGAGAAACTGAGTTGAAATGTATTTGGCTGAGGTGTATGTAAACTTCCGACTTCAACTGTACATCAAAACATACAACTTGTCATCTAATGAAAAGTTATATCAATCAATCATTGCACAACGTCCCAATAAATTCTTTCAAACAGGTGGACTCTTTTAGTCATGAATAAGGCCTGATTGCTGATTGAACAATTTAGCAAATATGTTTTGCACACAGGTTCACATTCATGTGAGTAATTTGTATCAGCTGTGACCAAATGTTTAATTTTGTTTGTCATCATTTACTCAACTGAGTTTAGAGTATTTTGTAAAGAGTTGTGTTTACTGCTTTGCAAAAATGTGCTTAGCATTTGCATTGTGTGTGAAAGCAATGAGAAATGACTCACAGTTTTACACCAAATAATACTGTTGTGCTCATTAGGTTGATGGAGATCAAGTGGACCCCAGTTTAATTAAAAGTGTCTTATCAATCGAGAAAAACTAAGATCCTACACCTGTATATGTTCAATAATCACACATATATTTTCAAACTATTCGTATTTATTGATCTGTTCAACACATAATTCTACCAGGTGTGTGTCAAGATAAATACATATTCATCGTGGAACAGAAAATGTCAGGCACTTGGTGAAAAACAAATGTTTTCTAGGTCAGAATTGTACTTCTTTCTCCGACTTCTCAATACTACTACAAACCAGTTATTTTCTGTTGATCTGAAGAAATAAATGATGGGTGACTAGAAGAAAGGGTATGCTCAGAAAGATGTGCTACATGTATTTGTGATTTGGGCCTTGACCTGGGCTGACTAACTACTGTAAAAGTATCCCTTGCCATGGATACTGTGAGATCATCAGAACATAAGGATACATGCAAGAACATGCATATCAAGACTGTCATAAGATTCATAAAGTGAAGTAATGGAAAGAAATATTCACTGTCAGTTCATAGTGCAATTAAAAAACAGATTGTAATTTCAATTATATGCACAAATGGCATCAGTCAGCCATCCTATACAATATTATAAAAATGTATATTCTTTGGACTACTCCTGCTACTAGCTCAGACTAACTTAACAAAATTACTAGATTTGAAACCATTCATATTTTTGGTAAGTACTATGTGCATACAAACAAAACAAACACATTCACTCATGGCCAATCACAGAAAAAAAAGAAAACAGTGTACATCTGCAAAATCAGAAATAAACATAAAATATATTTTTAAACAATGTTGGTATAGCCTAGTAACAAAGGAAACCTGCCATCCCCTCCCAAATGAATCATCTTAGCACACACACTATGCATACCCGTATAACATTACATTTTCATGTTTAGAGCTTCTGAGTGTGCCTAATTTGTGTCCTAATTACAGTGTTCTGTGAAAAATGCCTTATGACAGTGTACTTTGGTCAACTTAAATAGCATTGCATCTTGGCTAGACATAACTGAAACGACAAATAGATTGCATCCAATCTAAAACAATGATAGCACTGAAACATAAGTGGGTTTCAAATTAAATACTTCGATTTGCGCAACGGAAAATGCAAAAATTACTAGAGCCCTATTATTAGAGGCCTGTACTTTGGAAGAACTCACATTAAGTTATATTGATTTTGGACACTTATTAAGTCCTTATTAGCAACATATTTCTCTAATAAATTAAGATAATTTCCATCTAGCATCTTTTCTGTCCATTGCTTTTGTACAAGAGCACCTTTCTCAACTTTGTATCCAGTGTAGGTGACATTTATGACTTTTCACTTTCCAGCTTCCCCCACTCTCTAGTAGATTCCATCAGATGGCGCTGGCCATGACCAATCCAGACCTCCTGATCACTGAAGACTCGGCCACAAAACCAGCAGCTAAATCTTAATAAAGGCTCAGTGCTGCGCGGGATTGCGTTCACCACTTTGTACTTCTTTCTGCTCATCTTTTTCAGCTTCATTTTCAAGATGAATCTCTCTTTCACTCTGCTCTCAGGGCACACGCGCTCAATCGCCGGGGCATTTGCCCTAAACATATCACAACCCATGGCTGCAAGGACCTTCAATGTTTTTCGAGACAGCACTACTTTTTGGACCTCTCCTTTGTACCTGTGGACTGTTTCCATTATATTTGTGACCTCGGGAATGTCTGTGTCTGGGTGATTTAGCACTACAACAGGCTGGTCTCCTCTTGGACGTGTAATGAGTTGAGTGGGACTTAATGGCAATAGCTTCAGGGTCCTCTCCACATCTCGAGGGCCTGGCTCCCAGTGATGCACGGCTGCTGGTGAGGCCTCTTCTTCTCCCACAACTTTCCTGAAGGCTTTTGAGAGGGGCTCGGGAGAGTCTTCTGTGGACGGCTCGCTCTTCCTCTTTCCTTTAACTGTCTGTTCATTTGTCTGTGGTGAGAGGCAAATCCTGTCAGAGCCCTCCTGTTGTCCTACATCTCTTAGCATGGTATTGGGAGGAACGTCCTGAAAACAAATGTCTGGAGTTTCGACCGGATTCTCTGACAAGTCTGTTATACCTGTTGAAATATTCAACACGAGAACAAAGCACAATTAGTCCAGTAAAAAAGGGAAGTAAAACTGCTACAAGAATGTTGACTCAAGTTATTGTCTATCAATAAAGCATAGAGTGGCATGGACAGAGTCATGCACGACAGGTAATGAGAAGTAAATATTTGGAAATACATTTAACAAATCAGGTTTTATACATTTCAGTAAGATAGTTTTGATTACCTTGTGGGGAAGTAAGGAAATGGAGTATGGGGGAGGGAGACATCATGATGACCTGAGCTTCTGTAGTTCCAAGCCCTTCCTGGTCAGGCTGGTTATAGTTCACAGCCTCCAACTTCTCCTCCGTCATCTGGCCCAAATCATTTCCAGCTGATTTGGCTCCATTAGATACATGAGGTAAGCCTACCCTTGGACAATCTTGGCCATCCAGGACATGAGAATTCATGCCATTGTTCATCCCTTCTGTGTTTTCAGAACTGACATCAGTGTTTGGAAGCTCCGCATTTTCGAAATTATATTCTAGGCTACTGTTTGTTGGGGTGCTTGGAGCGATTTTCAAATTTGGCTGGCTTTTATCAACAACGACTAAACTGTTCTGGCTCGTAGTGCAAGTTTTAGATGTGGTGTTGTCTTCATTGGTCTCAATGGAATGTAAGGATGCCTTTGTTTTGTCAGAGGTCTCTTGCATTGCTGATGGTATAACCTTAAGAACCAAATGTTTTTTGCCATCCACCATTTTTAAACCCATGGCCTCTGTAGTGCAATTGGGAGGAACTAAAATCTTATTTTTTACCATGAGGGCACTAAGGTTGTTACCTCTGGGGCTGAAATGCCCAGGGTTTGGAATTAGGCCTCCCCCTGACTTTGACGACCTAGTGACCACTTTGGAGTTCTGTTTCTGGTCAGTCTTGGGACATTTGGACTGTTTCTTTTTGCCATTTTCAGCTGACAGTGCTCTTTTAAGAAATTGCTGCGTCTTCTCCAAAGTTTTCTGTGGGTGCTCTAGTCTGTGGTAATCATTCAGCAAACCTCGTCCCAACAGGGGAAGAGCACCTTGTGGCATCCACTGCATTTCCTTAACTGGGTTCTTCTTCAGGAGGAGCTTTAATGTTGGTGATGATTTTTTCTCCACAGTTTTAGGGCCGACCACTTTCTTTCTCACCCTTTTTTTGTCCCCCATAGTCTTGGAAGAGCACAGAGCTTCAGGAAAGGATTGTTGCTCTTTTTTACTTTTCTCCTTTGGCAACTTCGACATCTTGATTTCCTCTGCCGTATCTTCACAGTGATTCACATCGTTGGGTTCTGCATCATTTCTGTGCACTTGGCCAACCCTTGTTTCCTGGTTCTCTCTATTTTCTTGAGTTTGGTCATATTTTACTAGCTCGTTTAGGGTTGAAATAGTGGCAACATCATTTGGTGTCAAGAATGATCCTGGACAACTGGGTGGCTTGGTCTTTGGAGGGATACTTGAATTTGATTGGCATCCATTTGCATTGGAGTCCCCAGCACTAGTTTGAGAAGCAATATTCTCTGATTCCTGCTCAGTGACACACAATGACGCCTTTGTTGTGTCAGAGGTCTCTTGCTTTGCTGATGGTGTAACCTTGAGAACCAAATCTTTTTTGCCTTCCACCATTTTGAAAGCAATTGCTTCAGTAGTGCCATTCGGAGGAACTGAAATCTTGTTCTTGAGCATGAGGACAGTGAGGTCCTTGCCTGTGTTTGGGAATCCAGGGTTGGATATCATGCAGTTGTCAGAGTTTGAAAAGGAAGTGATGGCTTTGGGTACATTTGAAAGTACAGTCTTAAGAGCTTCAGCAGGCACAGACTTCTCTAAAAATTGCTGGGTCTCCTCCAAAGCCCTCTCTGGATTTGACAGTCTGCAATATTTATCCAGGAATCCTTCCCCCGACAGAGAAAGACAGCCTTGTGACATCCAGTTATTTTCCCTCACTGTACTCCTTGTCACCACGTGCTTCAGTCTTGATGATGAATTACCTACTGTTTTAGGACCAACCTCTTTCATTTTCAGCTTGTTTTTTTGGCTAGTCGCTTTACCATGGATGGTGGCCATGTGCTTTGTGATGATATCTTTTCGATGCGCTATATAGTCACAGAACTGACAACTGAAGGGGAATTGTGCTGTTTTGGCCATGAAATGTCTCTGCAAATCTTGGTCAGCAGGATTTGAATGATCAGCCATGCCACCTGCTTGCGGCACCATGTTATGTAGATACATATGCTCCAAAAATGCTCCTACATCTCTTGTGGAGAACTTGCACTTCTCGCAAGAGTAGTGGCCATTCAAGCTGTGGTGCGTGTTTAAATGTGTGGTGAGCTGCAAGAGAGTGTGCTGGACATTGTCATTGCATATGTTGCAGCTGACAAAAGTGTCTCTGTGACCTAATTGGTGAACTTGAAGGTGGGAGAATTCCTGTGTAATAAAACTGCACATGTCACAAGGAAAGATTGGTTGGCTTCCTGGGTGAGTTTCCTGAAAGTGCCTCAGTAAGTCATTAGGGCTAAATTCTGTACTGCCGTTGCATTCAAAACATCTAAACCTAAGTATATTTCCATAAACCTTTGTCACATGTTGACTCTTTTGTGTTTTAAGGGGTATCTTCTTCAAATACCTCTGCTCTGTGCTTTTCTCCTTGTCCTCTATCTTCTTCGGCCCATGCTTATCTTCTCTTTGCATAGTTGGGGGCTGAACAGCAGCTTTCCTGAGACGGAGTCGTTTGTGCCAATTTTTGTCCTCATCATCGAGAACTTTAATATTACCTCCAGCAGGGACATCTACTTCAGCATGTGCTGGATCCATGTCAATTCAGGCCCCTGTAACAGATGTAAAATAAACAATCGACAATTGATTTGCAAGCCAGCAATTCATTATAGACAATGAACCTGTGACCTCATTGTAAAAACCTTTTCACATATACAGTCAACAATATTGATTTAACTTGGCTTCATCTTTTTGAAAGAAGATGACTAAATAGCACAGCACAAAACATTTTCACCAAACTCAACAATCTCCTGGTCTGTAAACTGGCAACCGTCAAAGACGGCAAATGTCCCCTCAGAATCTACAATCTACAGCCCACATAGAGACCAGACCTGAGAAAATAACATATTAGGATGCATGTTTGAAATGGTCATCAAATTATCCTGATCTGTAATCAAGTATATCAACTAGAATGATGTTGTGTTTGCCTTTGTTCTTACCACAGACAATACATGAAAAATCTATAGTGCAGTAGTCTTCACTGTAAGGCTAGTAACTAGCAATATTCTCAATTCAAAACTGCTCTGTAGCCTACCTGTGTGACTAATTGCCAGTGTAGTGCATGATCTCACAACCCACATCATGGATAAACCTGATCCACCTGTTGCAGATTCAATGTAGCCTATTTACATTTGAGACTTCAGGCTATTGTTTACTCAAATGATGTGCCATGCAGGTTTCTCAGTGTGACTGACCAAAGGACTTGCTACAATTCACAAAATCTGACCAAACTTGCATTTAAAACAGGTAAACAAGCCCACCTGTTACCTATGGGTCTCAATAGAAGAAAATATTCAACGCTAAATTGATTGCTTGCCGCTAAAGAAAGGTTATTACGGAATGTTACTGTTAACTTTGCATTAGACCAAAGCTGTCAGCCATTTCTGTTGTGCTGTTTGGCTTGACCAAAACAAACTGACTGAGAAGCTTCATTAACATGTTACAAACAAACGCGTTAATTTGTTTTAAAGCAATTCATATATTGCTTCGACGATCACTCATCATCACCTTTGCCTCACTGCCTGGTAAAACATTTACTGTGAAGTATGAGCTTTTGGACGGCTGGCTGACGTGCCAGTTGATTGATTTGAATGAAATATACATAAACAGCTCATGTGAGAAAGTAGAAAGAAAAAATGCATGACAAAAAGTTAATATAATCAATGTATGTGAACCGAAATATATTTACCGCAGAGTAAAGCTCCGATACAATTGGACTACGTCGATGTATAATTCGAGACTTCGTTTGGTTTTTTCTTTTGTAGACTTGACAGCTCAGCGAATGGCAGCCATGACAGCTTCATCCGGGGATTACGCACAGGAAAGCTCTTCAGCTGAGTACCAGAACGGATGAATAATGGCTCATGTACCGCTTTTAGCCGACATGACAGAGATACGTCCGAAGTCGACTATCCACGCGTGTTTTATTATATGGCGAGTCGATATAGTATTTTTTTTACTTTAACTTTGAGACACGTGCCCTCCATTAGTTTATACCAGTGTTATTACTGTTCGAGGGAGTCATAACAAGATTAAGCTACACTTCCTTTGTCTCTCCAAATAGCCTACTGTTCACTGAACAGGATGATATGGCCCATCTCTTCCTGGTGTTTTGTGCTGTCATTGAAAATATTATTATGCAAAGCAAAAAAAAATGGGAGATTGCACCCATTAAAATAATAATAATACAATTTGAGGTCATTAATGCTCGGTAAATGTTCACTTGTATGTGATAGTATTTTTGGGTAATATATTTGTTAGTAAACAAGGAATTGCATAATTCCCTTTTGACCACCTTAAAGGGGCAATCTGCATTTCAAATAATAACAAAGTGGGCACTTTTGTGGGGGGTTGGAGAAATGTAACCACTCTCAAATTCATAGATAGAGCTATGGATGCAAGGACAGATCATGCAGGATATCAAAATGATAGTGTTAACCGTGTTTTGAGGCTATACAGTGTTTGTTTACAATTTCATTGTTTACAGACAATGGAGTAAAATAAGCTTATATTTCAGGTTCTGATGGGGTACGACAGTTTAACTAAGGTCATGAGGCATTTATAAGTCATATTCTACAAGAATCAATGGGCCGGTATTATTCATTTAATATTCAAAAAACGGATGGAGCAGTCACAGATTGCCTCTTTAAACTTTGCTACACTGGTGTCAGGGGTGGGATGGTGCCTCAATCAGACCATAGAAGCCTGCTGATAAAGGTACATGAGAGACCAGAGGTTCTGGATAGAGGAAGCAGGAGGGTACATGCCCATGTCCTTTGCTGCTATGGGCAATGGAAAGGGTGTTGGACTAACAGATCAGGGATTTGGGTTAAAGACATGTTTGGGGTACAGCGCTAATTGAAATATTTTCAAAAGTCTTCTTTTGAAATCTGTGAAGACATTCATTTAGCTGCTTGAAATTATGGTAATACTTTACCTAAATCCTATAGTAATGCTTTATTATTTGTCACATACATGTATGAGGAGTTATAATATCTTATAATACCCTAAGGTTTATAATAAGTTGTCTCTATGTAGGACATTTTAAACTGAGGATAATTATGAAATTATAATAAGCCATTATAAGACAAGTCTTACAGTGCATAATAACCACATCATGATGCATTATATGTGCAGGTGTTACCAAAATGACTCAGTAGGTTTTCAAAAAGTCTTATAGTCTGTGCTGGGTTTTCGGCTGTAACATTGTTGTCCCTCTCTTTTTAATTCAGCTGACCAGCTTGGAGCGATCTTTCGCCTATTCTGTATTTGCTATGCCCGGATAAAAGTCAGTACAGAGAGGGCCATGAGGACTAGTAAACCTTTATATCTACAGAAAGATGGTATTTGTGTGAGACTTACTCAATTGGCACAGACTAAAATACATCATAGAAATAGGTTTATTTCAAAAAATAATATTGTGTGTCAAATAAATGTAAATTAACTTGTCTTTTCACCCTTTGAATCCTTTCCATATATTGTTTCAAACACATGGTGCAAGAAAGTACATGAAGGACCCCCCCCCCCCCTCCCCTTTGTCGGACACGGACAACCAATAGGCATATGCCAACCGATGCATATTGAGCAGCCCATTTGTTTGGTATAATCTGTGTCCAAATCAGACAAACACATGCATATTTATTGAAAATGTTCTCGTATTTTTTGCTGTAAGGAGGTCTGGGGGGCTGATGTCAAGTCTGATAGCTACAAAATGTAATTGAACTCTTAAAGAGATGGGTGGGGATGAGGCTAAAGAGGGTGTGAACAATGCTGAAATATTGAAAGCATTTTATTTAATTTTTTTCAACTTTATTTAACCAGGTAGGCCAGTTGAGAACAAGTTCTAATTTACAACTGCGACCTGGCCAAGATAAAGCAAAGCAGTGCGACAAAAACAACAGCACAGAGTTACACATGGGATAAACAAATGTACAGTCAATAACACAATAGAAAAATATATAAATACAGTGTGTGCAAATGTAGAAGAGTAGGGAGGTAAGGCAATAAATAGGCCATAGAGGCAAAATAATTACAATTTAGCATTAACACTGGAGTGATAGATGTGCGGGCGGGTGCGGGCAGCAATCGGTTGAAAAGCATGTACTTAAAAGCAGTTGGAGGCCACGGAAGGAGTGTTGCATGGCATTGAAGCTCGTTTGGAGGTTTGTTAGCATTGTGTCCAAAGAAGGGCCAGATGTATACAGAATGGTGTCGTCTGCGTAGAGGTGAATCAGAGAATCACCAGCAGTAAGAGCGACATCATTGATATACGTATATAATGAGAAAAGAAAAAGTAGGGCAACATGAAAATATTGTCCCATTTACATTGTGTAATTTATTAATGTTCCCTAACTATCCCCAGAGATAGACTATCCAAAGTCGAACCAACTTTGCCACGTGTGCACAGGAGCCGGCTGAAGCTTATTGGCGAAATAATTTTGCTAACTCTTCCCACCTGCGAACACACACAAGCGACACGCACATCAAACCACACCCCCAAGCCAACTCACGTTTGAATTCAGTCATGGCCGCTAGCATTTCTTAATGAACCAAATCTAAAATGAGACCAAATCAGGAAGTGCAGTCGCCCTTTAAATCTCATGAGCCACTGCATGTCATGAATTCCCTGCCAGTGACTCTATCAACATTTCACACACTGCACCAAATACCCTAGTTTCATACTCCTAATTGTCCGTACACCTCTGAAGATTCGTCACACCGCTGCCACTCAGAAGATCTATAGCCTTTTATCTGTCAACACTCAAAAGCAGCCTTTTCTCCCAACTGTTTGATAATGGGAACACGGGTGAACACCAGTCAATGGGGACTAATGTACCAGACAACCACTGTGTCCAGCCTTAGACATGCTCTCTACATGCAGGTAAGTGGCAGCACTAAAGAGATTTATAGATGTTGGAAAATACCCTGACACTCACACCTTACCATTGCACTTGCACATGTCAATCTACAGCCCTCTCAGAGACAAACTTTCTGACTCTTCAGTAGGTGTCCCTCCACCGGCAGGAGCCTAGCAGGCTAGGGGGTCGTACATTGGCCCTTCACATCTATGACATTGGCCACTGGTTGGTCGCTAGGGGGACAGACATCAGCCCATCCTTCTGGCTCTGCAGGTCACACTCAGAATTAGGAATTAGAATTGTAGAATGGACATGAACCTTCTTATAATGGTATGAAGGTCAGCCATTTTGATCAGGGAATTGGTCAACCATGGTTTGCCAGTGCTGTGATAAGATATTGTGTAAAATAATGAATTTGAAGAATGTATAGTGCTGTGAAAAATGATTTGCTCCCTTTCACATTTTCTACACTTTTGCATATTTTTGATACTGAATGTTATTAGATCTTCTACCAAAACCTAATATTAGATAAAGGGAACATGAATGAACAAATAACACATCAATTACATACTTATTTCATTTATGCAACACCCAATGCCCCTGTGTGAAAAAGTAATTGTCCCCTTACACTCAATAACCGGTTGTGCCACCTTTAGCTGCAATGACTCCAGCCAAACACATCCAGTAGCTGTTGATCAGTCTCTCATGTTGCTGTGGAGGAATTTTGGCCCACTCTTCCATGCAGAACTGCTGTAACTCCGCAACATTTGTGGGTTTTCAAGCATGAACTGCTCGTTTCAAGTCCTGCCACAACATATCAATTGCGATTAGGTCTGGACTTCGATTTTTTTTTTTGCTTTATAGACATTTTCATGTAGACTTGATTATGTGTTTTGGATCATTGTCTTGCTGCATGACCCAGCTGTGCTTCTGCTTCTGATTCAGCTCACAGACGGGTGGCCTGACATTCTCCTGTAGAATTCTCTGATACAGAGCAGAATTCATGGTTACTTCTATTAGGCAAGTCGTCCAGGTCCTGAGGCAGCAAAGCATCCCCAAACCATCACACTACCACCACCATGCTTGACCGTTGGTATGAAGTTCTTATTGTTGAATGCAGTGTTAAGTTTTTACCAGGCATAATGTGACCCATTTGTACTTTTGAATCATCTGTCGATAGAACATTCTTCCAAGACTCTTGATGATCATCCAGGTGCTTCCAGGTGCTTTTTGGCAAACTTGAGTCATCTTTTTGCACGACATAGATCCAATTATGCCTGGTGAAAACCAAACACTGCATTCCACAGTAAGAACCTCATACCAACGGAACGTGGAAAGAGGGAGAACTTGGTTTGTTGTTTTGAAAAGTTTATTGTTTTGGAATGTTTTGAAAGTCTTTTGAAAAGGTTTGGTGACTAACTAACTACTTTTGGAGTTTGGATCCCGCGATGCGGTTGGTATCAGTTGCCCCTACTATCTTTCCAGTGATCCTGCTGACCAAGGCCGGATCTGAGCAGCTGCTTGGCATAGCAGCTAGCCTTGCTGCTAGCTAGTTGCCTATCAAGCTGCCTGTCAAGCTAGCAGGGTTTTCTTGAGGGCTTGAACGAAGCCCGCGACGCGGTTAGCCGTTGTGGCTGGGGCCGCGGATTATCCCGGGCTTGTGGCTGTCTAGATCCCTTCTGTTTTGTTATTTCCAATATTCCCTGCGACCTGCCCTGTCTGGAACTGCGAGGAGTAACAGCGTAACCTATGTTGCTGCCATGATAAAACCCAAAATCCTTTAAACCTGGATCTTTTAAATTAACAAAAAGAGTTCTACAAGCAGTTGTTAGAACAACAAGAAAATAGCTTCAAGTGTTGTGTCCAAATACTGTCGGCATCAACTGATAAAAGAATGGACGACCTGACCAGAGAGGTCCAGGACCTGAAGAACAGTTTGCAGTTCTCCCATGGTCAGCTCAATGAGTTTAAAATGGAGAATGGCAAGATGACAGCAACCTGTCAGAGGACATCAGTACTGTATGTGAATCGATGATAACAATGATGGAGAAATCAGATTATCTCGATGGACAATCAAGGTGGAACAACATGGTTGTGGATGGAATTGCAGAATCTCCACATGAGACCTGGACGTAGTCTGAGGAGAAAGTGAGGTAAATGATCTCGGAGAAACTGAAGATGGACCACAAGAAGATTGAGGTTGAGCGTGCCCACAGGACTGGAAAACCCACCACCGGCCAGGGTAACATGCCCAGGCCAATAGTAGTCAAGTTCCTGAGGTTCAAGGACAAGGTAGCTGTTCTGGAAAGAGCCAAGAACTTGAGAGGAATGTACATCTTCCTCAACGAGGACTATCCTGAAGCTGTGCCCCAGAAGAGGAAAGAACTCCCTGCCATGAAAGATGCCAGAGCGCGTGGGGACATTGAGCCTGTCATAGCGAATGTAAGCATTGTCCACCCTCCCTCCCAAAAGCCTGGAAGGGATGAGAGAGCCAAGTCTATGGGTTCGTAGCATCAACCCCGCAGCACACACATATACTTACACACACCAACTGATTAATGGACTGCTGAGTGTATATTTTTTTATCTTGCTTTGTTTGCTGTTTTCCATATTATGTCTATCTCTGATCAGCTACCCAGGAAAGGGCTGGAAATAGCCCATATTAATATTCGTAGCCTTAGAAATAAGGTTCAGGAAATCAATAACTTGCTAACATCAGATAACATTCATATATTAGCCATTTCTGAGACTCACTTAGATAATTAATTTGATGATACAGCAGTAGCCATACAAGGATGTAACATCTATAGAAGAGACAGGAATGCTTATGGGGGAGATGTTGCTGCATATATTCAGAACCATGTAATTCTTAGAGAAGATCTTATCTCGAGTGTTATTGAAGAGTTGTGGTTGCAGGTTCACCTGGCACATCTAAAGCTTTTTCTTTAGGGAGAGCATACTTAAATTCACACAGGACATCAGATAAGACAGGAGAAATACTCCAGATATAACAGACTGACCCTAGCCCCCCGACACATAAACTACTGGAGCATAAATACTGGAGGCTAAGACAGGAGGGGTCGGGAGACACTGTGGCCCCATCCGACGATACCCCCAGACAGGGCCAAACAGGCAGGATATAACCCCACCCACTTTGCCAAAGCACAGCCCCCACACCACTAGAGGGATATCTTCAACCACCAACGTATCATCCTGAGACAAGGCCGAGTATAGCACATTGATTAATAAGAAGCATCCAGACGCTGCACTTAATGCATTTATGAAATTGTTTCTTCCAATGTTTGTTAAACATGCACCTGTTAAGAAACTGACTGTTAAGGCTTCATGGGTTGATGAGGAATTGAAAAACTGTATGGTTGAAAGAGATGGGGCAAAAGAAGTGGCTAATAAGTCTAGCTGCACATCTGACTGGCTGACTTACTGCAAATTGAGAAATTATGTGAATAAACTCACCAAAAAGAAAAATAAACTGTATTATGAAGCCAAGATCAATGATACCGTATAAAGAATGAAAGGTAAAAAAAAACTTTAGAGTACTTTAAATTAAATTATGGGCAGAAAGACAAATTCAACTCCATCTTTCATTGAATCAGATGGCTTATTCATCACAAAACCATTTGATGTTGCCAATTATTTTAATGATTACTTAATTGGCAAAGTTGGGAAACTTAGGCAGGAAATGCCAACATTGAGCCATCGTTCCCATGCATAAAAAAAAGAAATAATAAAAGAAAAGCATTATAAGTTTGAATTCTGTAAAGTTAGTGTGGGAGAAGCAGTGGGGGAAAAAGTACACAATTTGTCATTCTTGAGTAAAAGTAAAGATACCTTCAAAGAAAATTACTCAAGTGAAAGTGAAAGTCACCCAGTAAAATACTACTTGAGAAAAAGTCTAAAAGTATTTGGTTTTAAATATACTTAAGTATCAAAAGTAAATGTCATCGCTAAAATATACTTAAGTATCAAAAGTAAAAGTATAAATCATTTCAAATTCCTTATATTAATTTACGGATAGCCAGGGGTACACTTCAACAGTCAGACATAATTTACGAACAAAGCATTTGTGTGAGTCTGCCAGATCAAAGGCAGAAGGGATGACCAGGTATGTTCTCTTGATGAGTGTGTGAATTAGACCATTTTCCTTTCCCGCTAAGCATAAAAAATGTGTGTCAGGGAAAATATAAGGGAAAATGTGTCGGAAAATTTAAGGAAATGTAAGGAGTGTCAGGGAAAATGTAAGGAGTAAAAAGTACATTATTTTCTTTAGGAATGTAGTGGAGTAAAAGTAAAAGTAGTCAAAAATATAAAAAGTAAAGTACAGATACCCAAAACACTACTTAAGTAATACTTTAAAGTATTTTAAAAATATATATTTTTAATTATTGTCATCAATAAATAATAACAAACCTCCTGGTATTGACAACTTAGATGGAAAGCTACTGAGGATGGTAGCTGACTCTATAGCCAATCCTATCTGTCATCTTTAATCTGAGCCTAAAGGACAGTCTTTGTCCTCAGGCCTGGAGGGAAGCCAAAATCATGCCGCTACCCGAGAGTGTTATAGCGTCCTTTACTGGTTCGAAACGCAGACCTATCAGCTTGCTGACAGCTCTAAGTAAACTATTGGAAAACATTGTGTTTGACCAAATGCAATGCTATTTCTCTGTAAACAAATTAACAACAGACTTTCATCATGCTTATAGAGAAGGGCCCTCAACATGTATTGCACTGACACAAATCACCAATGATTTTTCAACAGGCTCCTCCGTCGCGACGTCCCCTGAATGCCCATCTGCTAGCCTGCTAGCCGCGGCCCGCTAGCTGTCTAGAGCATATCGGACTGTTAGCTGAAGAGGTCCATCAGCCAATTTCTTGGGCCACTATACCTATTTTGCCAATTGGCCTGGCCCCTTTTACTACACGGTGCCCTGCTGATCCATCACAACTGGTCTGCCGACGTAACCGCACGAGGGGGCTACAACAGACTTCTTCCGTTGCGGCGTCCCTCTAAGGCCCTTCTGCTAGCCTGCTAGCCCCGGCCCGCTAGCTGTCTGAATCGATGTGTCTCCAGCTCGCCTAGCTACTCACTGGACCTCTATGATCACTCGGCTACGCATCCCTCTCACAAATGTCAATATGCCTTGTTCATTGCTGTTTTGGTTACTGAGTATTGTCTTATATCACTGTAGAGCCTCCAGCCCTGCTCAATATGCCTTAGCTAACCCTTTTGTTCCACCTCCCACACATGGTTTAAATGGTGTCTCTAGAGACAATACCTCTCTCATCGTCACTCAATGCCTAGGTTCACCTCCACTATATTCACATCCTACCATACCTTTGTCTGTACATTATGCCTTGAATCTATTCTACCGTGCCCAGAAACCTGCTCCTTTTACTCTCTGTTCCGAACGTACTAGACGACCAGTTCTTATAGCCTTTAGCATTTAGCCATACCCTTATCCTACTCCTCCTCTGTTCCTTTGGTGATGTAGAGGTTAATCCCTGCAGTGCCTAGCTCCACTCCCATTCCCCAGGCGGTCTCATTTGTTGACTTCTGTAACCGTAAAAGCCTTGATTTCATGCATGTTAACATTAGAAGCCTACTCCCTAAGTTTGTTTTATTCACTGCTTTAGCACACTCTGCCAACCCGGATGTCCTAGCCGTGTCTGAATCGTGGCTTAGGAAGGCCACCAAAAACCCTGAAATTTCCAGCCCTAACTATAACATTTTCCGACAAGATAGAACTGTCAAAGGGGGCGGAGTTGTAATCTACTGCAGAGATAGCCTGCATAGTTCTGTCTTACTATCCAAGTCTGTGCCCAAACAATTTGAGCTTCTACTTTTAAAAACCCACCTTTCCAGAAACAAGTCTCTCACCATTGCCACTTGCTATAGACCACCTTCGGCCCCCAGCTGTGCCCTAGACCCCATTGGTGAATTGATTGCCCCCCATCTATCTTCAGAGCTCGTGCTGTTAGGTGACCTAAACTGGGACATGCTTAACACCCAGACCATCCTACAATCTAAGCGTGATGCCCTCAATCTCACACAAATGATCAATGAACCTACCAGGTACAACCCCAAATCCATAAACATAGATATCATCCTAACCAACCTGCCCTCCAAATACACCTCTGCTGTCTTCAACCAGGATCTCAGCAATCACTGCTTCATTTCCTGCGTCCATAATGTGTCTGCAGTCAACCACCACCCCTCATCGCTGTCAAACGCTCACTAAAACACTTCAGCGAGCAGGCCTTTCTAATCGCCCTGGCTCAGGTATCCTAGAAGGATATTGACCTCGTTCCGTCAGTAGAGGATGCCTGGTTATTCTTTAAAAGTGCTTTCCTCACCATCTTAAATAAGCATGCCCCATTCAAAAAATGTAGAACCAGGAACGGATATAGCCCTTTGTTCACTCCAGACCTGACTGCCTTTGACCAGCACAAAAACATCCTGTGGCATACTGCATTAGCATCGAATAGCCCCCGCGATATGCAACTTTTCAGGGAAGTTAGGAACCAATATACACAGGCAGTTAGGAAAGCAAAGGCTAGGTTTTTCAAACAGAAATTTGCATCCTGTAGCACAAACTCCAAAAAGTTCTGGGACACTGTAAASTCCATGGAGAATAAGAGCACCTCCTCCCAGCTGCCCACTGCACTGAGGCTAGGAAACACTGTCACCACTGATAAATCCACAATAATTGAGAATTTCAATAAGCATTTTTCTACAGCTGGTCATGCTTTCCACCTGGCTACCCCTACCCCGGTCAACAGCCCTGCACCCCCCACAGCAACTTGCCCAAGCCTCCCCCATTTCTCCTCCACCCAAATCCAGATAGCCGATGTTCTGAAAGAGCTGCAAAATCTGGACCCCTACAAATCAGCCGGGCTAGACAATCTGGACCCTCTCTTTCTAAAATTATCAGCCACAATTCTTGCAACACCTATTACTAGCTTGTTCAAGCTCTCTTTCATATCGTCTGAGATCCCCAAAGATTGGAAAGCTGCCGCGGTCATCACCCTTTTCAAAGGGGGATACACTCTAGACCCAAACTGCTACAGACCTATATCTATCCTACCCTGCCTTTCTAAGGTCTTCGAAAGCCATGTTAACAAACAGATCACCAACCATTTCGAATTCCACCGTACCTTCTCCAATATGCAATCTGGTTTCCGAGCTGGTCATGGGTGCAGCTCAGCCACGCTCAAGGTTCTAAACAATATCATAATCGCCATCGATAAGAGACAATACTGTGCAGCTGTATTCCTCGACCTGGCCAAGGCTTTCGACTCTGTCAATAACAACATTCTTATCGGCAGACTCAATAGCCTTGGTTTCTCAAATGACTGCCTCGCCTGGTTCACCAACTACTTCTCAGATAGAGTTCAGTGTGTCAAATCGGATGGTCTGTTTTCTGGACCTCTGGCAGTCTCTATGGGGGTGCCACAGGGTTCAATTCTTGGGCCGACTCTCTTCTCTGTATACATCAATGATGTCGCTCTTGCTGCTGGTGATTCTCTGATCCACCTCTATGCAGACGACACCATTCTGTATACTTCTGGCCCTTCTTTGGACACTGTGTTAACAAACTTCCAGACGAGCTTCAATGCCATACCACTCTCCTTCCGTGGCCTCCAAATGCTCTTAAATGCAAGTAAAACGAAATGCATGCTCTTCAACCGACCGCTGCCCACACCTGCCCGCCCGTCCAGCATCACTACTCTGTACGGTTCTGACTTAGAATATGTGGACAACTACAAATACCTAGGTGTCTAGAAGCATCTCCAATCCAAAATTAAATCTAGAATCGACTTCCTATATTCGCAACAAAACATCCTTCACTCATGCTGCCAAACATACCCTCTTAAAACTGATTATCCTGCCGATCCTTGACTTCGGCGATGTCATTTAGAAAATAGCCTCCAGTAGGTCCAGAACAAATTCAAGGAAACGTACAGTATTATACAGAGCCATGAGTTCATGGAAATCCCTTTCATCTTAAATAGCGCAAGTGAATAGCAAATTTGGTTTAAAAAATTAAATAAAGCAACACCTCACGGCACAACACCTTCTCCCCCATGTGACCTAATTGTTGTGTGTGTGTATATACTGACATGTATGTGTAACTGATAGATGCACACACACACACACACATAATCAAGTCTACATGAGAATGGCTACAAAGCAACACATTTTATGTTTTGGAATGGCCTAGTCAAAGTCCAGGCCTAATCCCAATTGAGATGTTGTGGCAGGACTTGAAACGAGCAGTTCATGCTTGAAAACCCACAAATGTCGCTGAGTTACAGCAGTTCTGCATGGAAGAGTGGCCAAAAATTCCCTCACAGCGATGTGAGAGACTGATCAACAACGACAGGAAGTGTTTGGTTGGAGTCATTGCAGTTAAAGGTGGAACAACCGAGTTATTGAGTGTAAGGAGGCTATTACTTTTTCACACAGGGGAATTGGGTGTTCCATAACTTGTTTATGAAATAAATATGTCATTGTTGTGTTATTTGTTCACGTATGTTCCTTTTATTTAATATTAAGTTTTGGATGAAGATCTGATAACATTCAATTTCCAAAATACACAAAAACAGAGAAAGGAGGCAAATAAACTCAGCAAATGAAGAAACGTCCTCTCACTGTCAACTGCGTTTATTTTCAGCAAACTTAACAAGTATAAATATTTTGTATGAACATAACAAGATTCAACAACTGAGACATAAACTGAACAAGTTCAACAGACCTATACTAACAGAAATAGAATAAGTTGTCCCTGAACAAAGTATCAAAAGTAACAGTCAGTATCTGGTGTGGCCACCAGCTGTATTAAGTACTGCAGTGCATCTCCTCCTCATGGACTGCACCAGATGTGCCAGTTCTTGCTGTGAGATGTTACCCCATCTTCCACCAAGGCACCTGCAAGTTCCCGGACATTTCTGGGGGGAAATGCGCTAGCCTCACACACCCGATCCAACAGGTCCCAGACGGGCTCAATGGGATTGAGATTCGGGATCTTCGCTGGCCATGGCAGCACACTGACATTCTGTCTTGCAGGAAATCAGGAAGAACGAGCAGTATGGCTGGTGGCATTGTCATGCTTTAGGGTTATGTCTGGATGTGCCTGCAGGGAAGGGTACACAATGAGGGAGAGGATGTCTTCCCTGTAACGCACAGCGTTGAGATTGCCTGCAATGAAACAAGTCAGTCCGATGATGCTGTGACACACCGCCCCAGACCATGACGGACCCTCCACCTCCAAATCGATCCCGCTCCAGAGTACAGGCCTCGGTGTAACACTCATTCTTTCGACGATAAACGCGAATCCGACCATCAACCCAGGTGAAACAAAACCGCGATTCGTCAGTGAAGAGCACTTTTTGCCAGTCCTGTCGGGTTCAGCGACGGTGGGTTTGTGCCCATAGGCGACGTTGTTGTCGGTGATGTCTGGTGAGGACCTGCCTTACAACAGGCCTACAAGCCCTCAGTCCAGCCTCTCTTAGCCTATTGCGTGCAGTCTGAGCACTGATGGAGGGATTGTGCGTTCCTGGTGTAACTCGGGCAGTTGTTGTTGCCATCCTGTACCTGTCCCGCAGGTGTGATGTTCGGATGTACCGATCCTGTGCAGGTGTTGTTACACGTGGTCTGCCACTGCAAGGATGATCAGCTGTCCGTCCTATCTCCCTGTATTGCTGTCTTAGGCGTCTCACAGTATGGACATTGCAATTTATTGCCCTGGCCACATCTGCAGTCCTCATTCCTCCTTGCAGCATGCCTAAGGCACATTCACACAGATGAGCAGGCACCCTGGGCATCTTTATTTTGGTATTTTTCAGAGTCAGTAGAAAGGCCTCTTTAGTGTCCTAAGTTTTCATAACTGTGACCTTAATTGCCTACCGTCTGTAAGCTGTTAGTCTCTTAACGACCGTTCCACAGGTGCATGTTCATTAATTGTTTATGGTTAATTGACAAGCATGGGATACAGTGTTTAAACCCATTACAATGAAGATCTGTGAAGTTATTTGGATTTTTACGAATTATCTATGAAAGACAGGGTCCTGAAAAAGGGACGTTTATTTTTTTTGCTGATTTTACATTTTCACGGCACTGTATCTGCACTGTATGTTAGTTAGCTAGCAGCCAGTCAGTTTTAGATGAATGATTCCATAAATGTTTCAAATTAAACTGCCAATATGCTAACATTCCATTCAAACAATCCAGTCAATCCACAGCCATGCACTGGCTGATCTAATTTGATGATCGTGTTAGGTTCTAAATAAAGAGTAAAAAACTCACAGACGATTAGTAAAGCTCAAACCAAGTTTATTCACCCAATAGGTCAGACAGCTGAACAGACCAAGACATATTCACGCAAGTACTTGTATTTAACCATTTCTCCTATGCTGAGTCTTCTCCTTACACATTTGAACAGCCAATACACCTCTGTTGCTAGACAGAACTTTAGTGATATCTGTTCTTCCTCACTTCATCTGACCTGACCTCGGCCCAAATTCCTCACTTCTACCCAACTCACGGCTGTCCTGTTGACTTGTACCAGACTGTGGCCCTTCTCCCTCCCATCAGATACCTGATGTCTAACAAATAACCAATTCTGACAGAATGTAAATGTTCTACATTCCCCTCTCTCCCTCAGTGACATGAATAAGGATATTTCCTATTTTCAAGTTTAGAAGTCAGAACCCATCAATAGGATTTAGACAAGTTGTTAATGCAACAAGTACCTAGACGAGTTGTAAATTCAACAAGTAATAGGATCTCTATGGTCACACTCTCCATGCAGTCTCCTCCAAGCAGTGGCAGAGCGAACAGCAAAGGTCACCTCTGTCCTGCACAATAATATCACAATCATATCTCTGGACCTGTGGGATGGTGGGTTGGGCATGTTTAAAAAACACTACCATTCCCACCATTTCCATTCGATGTCTGTTGTATGTAAATAAAGTATCCTTGTGTGTAACTTTGTGAGGTTGCCTCATTCCCCTCTGACCGGGGGAGGTGCTAAGGGGTCATGATCACAGATCAGCCCAAATGGAGAGCTTCTCTCCAACACTGCACAATGCACATTCAGAGATGTCTGGTTTTGACCTAAGCCTAAACTGATTCTTCCTATACTGCTTTGTAAATCCACCAGATCATGAACGTAGGACACTACGTATCTCCTCCAATGTACACAAGTGACAAATACTCTTAGGCCTACAGTGGGGCAAAAAAGTATTTAGTCAGCCACCAATTGTGCAAGTTCTCCCACTTAAAAAGATAAGAGAGGCCTGTAATTTTCATCATAGGTACACTTCAACTATGACAGACA